>NW_006409003.1:459773-478130 GCF_000296735.1 Chrysochloris asiatica | reverse complement strand
TCTGGTCTTTGGTCTTTAGTGTTTAATGTATCAAATCTATTCTTCAGATGATCTCTAAATTTAGATGGGATATAGTCAAGGTCATGATCAGCTCACTAATGCCTAAGATATTGATGTTTATGCATTCCATTTCACTTTTGACAACTTTCAATTTTCCCAGATTAATACTTCGTACATTCCATGTTCTGATTTTCAATGGATGTTTATAGCTGTTTCTCTTCATTTTGAGTTGTACCCCATCATCAAATGAAGGTCCCACGGGCTTTACTCCCACAGGCTTTACTCCATTCGCGTCATCACAGTCAACTCTACTCTGAGGAGGCAGCTCTTCCCCAGTCGCATTTTGAGTGCTTTTCAACCTGAGGGGCTCATTTTCTGGCACTATATGTGACAGTGTTTCTCTGCTATTCATAAGGTTTTCAGTGACTAAATATGTGGAAGTGGTTCGTCACTCCTTCTTCCTAGTCTGTCTTTGTCTGGAAACTCATCTGAAGCCTGTCCACTGGGGTGACCCTGCTGATATTTAAAATACCAGTGGCATAGCTTCCAGAATCACAGCAAATCACAAGCCACTGCAGTATGACAAACTGACAGAGGAGTGGTAGAATGCAATACCCTTCATACCCTTAAGGGTGGGATGCAATACCCTCAATCACATTAAATCTCTAATCCAATGTAAGGGGAATTTCCCTGGGTGTGGCCTGCAACAACTTTTATCTTACAAGAAATAATAGGAGGGGAAGCATCAAGTGAGACACACACTAGCAACAAGAAAGAGCCAGGAATGAAGCAGGTTCTTTGGACCCTCCTACATTCTGGGAGGAGTCCTGGTGTGGCGCTGTGGGCTAATGCGTCAGACTGCAAAGTCATCTGAACTGCAAGGTCAATGGTTCAAGCTCACCAGCTGCTCCTTGGAAACCCTATATAGGGTCATTATGGGTCAGAATCAACTCGACGGCACTTAACAACATTCAAGGAGCGGAGTCCCGGTGTAGTGCTGTGGGAAAATGCACTGGACTGCAAGATCGGTTTGAATCACAAGGTCGGCAGTTCAAACTCACCAGTCACTCCTTGGAAACCCTATACAGGGTTGCTATAAGTTGGAACCAACTCAACAGCACTTAACAACAACCACATTCAGGGGAACATCCTAGATCCAGGGGATGGTTGATGCCAAGACACATGTAGATCTCCAGTGAACAAAGGACCCTCAGATATTGAAAGGGGATACGGACTTTCCCCAGAACTGAGAAAGAGAAAACCTTTTCCTTGAGCTGGCACCCTGAATTCATATTTCTAACCCCTTAAACCGTGAGTGTCAGACTGTGGTGGCTTATGTGTTGCTGTGATGCTGGAAGCCATACCACTGACATTTTAAATCCCAGCAGGGTCACCCATGGTGGACAGGTTTCAGCTGAGCTTCCAGACGAAGACAGACTAGGAAGAAGGAGAAACGGACTACTTCTGAATGTTTAGCTACTGAAACCCTTGTGAGGAGCAGTGGAACATGGTCAAATATAGTTCTGGAATGGGAAAATATTATGAATAGCACCAGAATATTGTCAGATATAATGCCAGAAGATGAGCCCCTCAGCTTGGAAGGCACTCTAAATGCGACTGGGAAAGAGTTGGCCTGTTCAAAGTAGAGTTGACCATGATACACAAATGGAGTAAAGCATTCAGGACCTTCACGTGCTGATGTATCACAACTCAACATGAGAAGCAGCTGTAAATATCCATTAATAATCAGAACATGGAATGTATGAAGTACGAAACAAGGAAAATTGGAAGTAGAACGCATAAACATTGATATCCTAGGCATTAATGATCTGACAATCATATGGTTTACTATATTAGGGATGACAAACTGAAGAAGAATGGATTTACATTATCAAAAAGAACATTTCAAAATCTATCTTGAATTACAATGCTGTCTGTGGTAGGACAATATCCATGCACGTACAAGGAAGACCACTTAATACCACTATTGTTCAAATTTACCCACCAACTGCCAAAGCCAGTGATGATGGAATTGAAGAGTTCTAGCAAGGAGCTCTGGTAGCGCAGTGGTTACAAATCGGGCTGCTAATCTCATGGTCAGCAGTTCAAAACTACCAGCTGTTCCATGGGAGAAAGATGAGGCTTTCTGCTCCCGTAAAGATTTACAGCCTCAGAAACCCTATACAGGGTCGCTATGAGTTGGAACCAACTCCATGGCACATAATCACCAACCATGGTGTGCATACATCACAATGCAATTGTCCCCCTTTATACTGAATTTTATACTGAAAATTGAGCCATGGGGTGAGTTTAGTTCCAGACCTGAAGTGTGCTGTTGTTGTTGTTGTTAAGTGCCGTCAAGTTGGTTCCAACCCATAGCGACCCTGTACAGGGTTTCCAAGGGTGTAAATCTTTACAGGAGTAGAAAGCCTCATCTTTCTCCCGCGGAGCGGCTGGTTAGAAGACCTATTAACAGCCTGCAATATGTGACTAAGGGCCCTAGTCTTGGGGTTCCACCAGCCTCTAGGAGCAGTAAACTTGGTCTTCTTTTTATTAACATGAGAATTCTTGTCTCTTCTTCACTGTTTTCAGAGTTGGAGAATAGTAGTTTCTATTAAACAGAAAAATGCCCTGGTCTTGAATCGTCCTCAGCTTCAAATCTAGTATGTGAACCAGAGTCGGATTACTAAATAAGCAATGTGAGCATGGGTTTTCTTGGGCTTACTTATTAGTCTTAGCAAACACTTTATATTTTTTCACATCAAATATTCTGTTTCTAGGCATGGCTGGCATTCGTCTCTATCCAAACACCACTGTACCTTCCTACAGATTTAAAGCCTCTTTTAAAATTTTTAATCCCTGACAGATTAGTAAATAAGCACAAATAAACTTGTGCCTACCTTGCTTACTGGACAATCTGCTCTTGGTGTTGCCTTGACTGAAAACAGACTTCCTTTCTCAAAAGGGTGAACAAATGTACTTGACTCCTTTCAATTTCTTAGATCTTTTCCGCTCATTGCTTAGCAACTACAGTAAAAGTAAGAAAATCATGATAGCAGAATCGGCAAAACTCCCCGCCTCATCCACCGGTCCGCTGTTGTACCCTGGGCCTAAAGTCTCTCCGGACCCAATGAATGTTAAGCGAATGATAAATGGAGCTGTGATAGCACATCAGCTCTGAATACTATGCGACTGTTCAGACAATTTAGACAATCACATAGCAATATGCAAAGTACAAGTAGGCATATCATGTTGAAGCATCTGGTGGGATGTTTCCTATACCCATGTATACACCCCTGGGAAATGCGCAGGGCTGGGTCAATGTGCCTCCATGCAAACCAGCTCTTGTGTTTGCATTCCTGGGACCTTGGTGAATGCTTCAACTATTCCTGTGGTTTTCTCTCTCTCAAAAAAAATCCTGGTTTGTTTTATAATAATAAAGCTTATGGTATAGTTTCCAGTATGAAAGTGGTCGGTGGTTCCAGAGAACCTGCCTGGACACACACAGTAACCGCCTTGCTGAACTCCCGTGTTGTTTGTTCTTAGTTGCTGGAGAGTAGACTCAAGCCATAGTGTGGTGCTCCAGGACAATGTACTAGACTGCAAGGTCGATTCGGACCTCAAGATGGGCAGTTCAAATCCACCAGCTACTCCTTGGAACCCCTAGACAGGGTTGCTATGAGTAGGAACCAGTGGGGAACAACACGACTTGACTCATGGTGACTGCGTGGGTGCTGAGTAAACGGCGTCCTAGGCTTTTTAAGGTCATGACCTTTCAGGAAGCATAGTACCGGTCTTCCAAAGTGCCTCTATTGTTGTTGTTGTTAAGAGCCATCAAGTCAGTTCCAATTCATAGCGACCCTGTATAACTTTTCCAAGGAGTAGCTGGTGGATTTGAACCACCAACCTTGCTGTTAGCAGTCCAGAGCTTATTCTATAGCACCACACTGGGACTCTGAGCAGGTTCAAACCAAGGCTACGAACTCGTTGGAAATGGTTCTATCATGGCTGAAGAAAACAAAAGCAATGTACACATTACATAGCAACCAAATCTCTCGCTTGTTAGATTTTGACCCCAGTTGTTGTTGTTAAGTGCGATCAAGTCGATTCCAATCCATAGCGACGCTGTATAGGGCTTCTGAGGAGTAGCTGGTAAGCTTAAACCACCAACCTTGCAGTTCAAACCAATTTTGCAATCCAGCACATTAACCCACAGTGTCACACCAGGACTCCTTGACCCCAGTAGGAGTCCTGATATTCCAGAACACTTCACTGTGCTCATGAGGAACCTATACATAGACCAAGAGGCAGTCGATTAAAAATAAATGCTTTTAAATCAGAAAAGGTGTGCACCAGGGCTATATTCTCTCACCATCCTTACTCAGTCACTACGCTGAGAAAATCATCTGAGAAACTGGATTATATGAAGAAGAACATGGCATCAGGATTAATAGCCTGCAATATGTAGATGATACAAACTTGTTTGCTGAACGTGAAGTGGGCTTAAAACTTACTGATGAAGATCAAAAACCACAGCTTTTCAGCATGGATTACACCTCAATGTAAAGAAAACAAAAACCCCCACCACTGGCCAAATAAATAACATCCATATGAATGGAGAAAAGATTGAAATGATCAAAGATTTCATTTTGCTTGGCTCAACCATCAACACTCATGGAAGCAGCAGTCAAGAAATTAAACAACATATTGCATCTTGCTGAACAAGACCTCTTCAATGTGTTCATGAGCAAAGATATCAGGTTAAGGACTAAGGTGCTCCTGATCCAAGCCTTGGTATTTTCAACAGCCTCATATGCATGTGGAGAATTCTGGTGTGAAGCTGTGGGTTACTGTGCCAGACTGAAAAGCCATTTGAACTGCAAGGTTGGCAGTTCAAGCTCACCAGCTGCTCACTGGAAACCCTATACAGGGTCGCTATGGGTCGGAACCGACTCAATGGCACTTAACAACAACAATATGCATGTGGAGTTCTGGTGTGGTATAGTGCTGTAGGATAAGTGCGGAACTGCAAAGTCAGTTTGAACTACAAAGTTTGCCTACTCTAAGTTCACTGCCTCGAAAACATCCTCAACATCTTTCCATGGTTTCTGCTCAGTACTCTCCCTGACTTTCCCAGATCATCCTCTCAAAATGAGCGCCCCCCATCCAATCACTCTCTTCTCCCACCAAAAGGTCAACCCACAAATGAGGGATCATGGTCTTTAGGGCCCTATATGTGAGGGCAGCCAGTAAATATTTGTTGTTGTTGTTGCTAGGTTTCCATGGAGTCGGTTCCAACTCACAGCTACCCTGTGTACAACAGAAGGAAACACCGGCTGGTCCTGCTACACTCACAATCGCTACACTGTGCCAATCCATCTCTTTGGGGGTCTTTCTCTTTTGTGCTGACCCTCCACTTTACCAAACACGCTTTCCTTCTCCAGAGACTGGTCCCTTCTGATAACATGTCTGAAATACCAAAAGTCTTGCTATTCTGGTTTCTAAGGAACATTCTGGGTGTACTTCTTCAAGGCAGATTTGTTCATTTTTCTGGCATTTCATGGTATATTTAACATGCTATGTCAACATCACAGTTGACATTCAAAGGCATCAATTCTTCAATGCTGGAAAAGGACATCATGCTTGGTAAAGTAGAGGGTCAGTTAAAAAGAGGAAGATCTTCAACGACATAGACTAACAATGACTACAGCAACAGGCTTACAGAACAACGTTTCTGAGGCCGATGTAGGTCAAGGCTGTGTTTCCTTTTCTTGTACATGGGTTTGTCAAGAGTGGAATCAACTCCATTGCACCTAACAGCCACAACCAGGAAAGCCAACACTCTCCAACCATTGTTTGGGCCAATGGATGGGGAGGGGGGAGGCATCCACAGCCCCTGCGCCCCTCTGAGAGTTGTAGTTTGGCACTTGTCCGCCGAGGTGCCAAACAGGTGCCGGTAGCAGATGTGGTCTTCGGCCTCAGGTAGGACTAGTGAGTGGGGTCTGGGAGGGGTCGCCGTGAAAAGAGAAGGCTGAACTGGGTGCGGGTCCGCTGGGCCACCATGTGAACCGGAACCCTGATTCCTTGTCCCCAGCGCCCCAGGCGGACTCGGACCGAACACTAGGACTACCAGCGCGCATTCCGCCCTCTGAGTTATAGTTCCGTGTCCCACCCGAGCGATTACAATATCAGTCAGTGGCAGCTGTGGGTTAAATCCTACTGTCTGTGGATAAAATCAGTACCGTAGAAAATGGGAGGCTGCACCCAGCGGGATGTTTCCGAGCCGCGCTTGAGCCCGGAACCCTGTTGCCTAGTTAACTGTACTCCAGGTGGGGACGGGACGAGCGCTTGGTCAACCGGAAGCAAACGCGGGGCCCTCTGGGAATTGTAGTTTCGTTTCCTCTTTGCGCAGACGCAGAGCCGGCAGGTGGTTTGGGCCTTTGTTCTGGTGGCGGGCGGGTAAGTGGGGTCCCCCGCTGGTCCCAGGCGCGGGAGGCTAAGCTGGGCGGGGAGCCAGGGTCTACTCGGGGCCCGACCGGAAAATATACTCAATTTTGGAGGTCTCCTCCGAGTCCCTTTTGCGGCTTTGGGCTTGAGGCGGGTCTCCCGGGGGCATGGGAAGGACGGGGTTGGGGGGGGGGCGGCGGTTTTAGTCCTGGTGTGACGCTGTAGGATAAGTGCAGGACCCGCCAGGCCGGTTAGAACGACAGGGTCGGCGGTTCAAACTCACCAGTCGCTCCTTGGAAACCCTATGCTGGGTCAGAACCGACTCGACGGCACTTAATAACAACAGGGCCGCGAGGAGCGAGAAGGGGGCACCCGGTGTTGAAAGGAGGGTGGGAGGGAAGGTTCCGATCTCGGGATCTGGGAGGAGGGACCGACACTTACCCGCTTCCTGCCTGCCTTGGTGGCGCTTCCGGGGCCTCCACCTTCTCCTGAGGTTCCATCCCTAAGAATGGAGTTGGGGAGACCAGGTGCACAGCTTCGGATTCCAGACAGCCTGGGTTTTGTGAGCCTTGAGTATCTCACCCAAGCGCCCTCACTCTGGGTATGAGGTTCTCACTGTGGGCTTATGGAGTGGAGCTGAGGAGACACATAGAAAACCCATAAACACTTTACTAGGATACCTCTATCCTGAAAGCTGCAGACTACAGGGCCCGGGACGGATGGGGATGAACTCGGAGTGTTGTAGGCAGGGTCTTTGCCTGAGAGTTCTTGTCTGGGGAATCAGCCAGGGATGAACAGTAGTCGCTGGCAGTGGTCTGTGTAGTAGGCACAGTGTAGTAGGCATAGTAGATGCTCACTGAAGTGACAGGGTTGTTGTCCTCCACGGTCACCACCTGCAATCGTCTCTCTCTGCTACTGGGCTCCATTTTCAGCCCTGTACATGCCCTGTTGTCCTTAACTGCTGTTGAGTTGATTCCAATGCATAACCGCCCCCGTGTGTTGCAGAGTAGACCGAACTGTTTCATGGGGATTTCTTGATTAATCTTTACAGAAAAAGAGCCCTGGTGGCACAGTGGTTTAAGTGCTTAACTACTCACGGAAAGATTGGTGGTTCAAACCCAGCCAGCAGCTCCTCGGACGAGAGACGTTGTGGTATGCTCCCATAAAAATGAGCCTACTGCCGTCAAGTCCATTGTGTCTCATAATGTCCATGCAGGGTTTCCAAGGCTGTGATCGCTATGAGTGGGAATCGACTCCACAGCACATGACAACAACAATCTTTGCAGAAGCTGACTGTCACATCTTTCTCCTGTTGAGCAGCTGGTGGGCTCAAACCATCAACCTTTGGGTTATGAGCTGACTGTCCCCAGGGTCCCTCATGTAAAAAAAACCCTGTGGGGTCGTTCTACTCTGTCATGGGCTTGTTATGAGCTGGAAACTTACTAGGTGACACCCAACAGAAATCTACAAAGGCAGTTACCCAAACCTTTCTTCTGCAAACCTGGTTCAGCAGTGGATCACAAACTGCTGGACCCACCCAGGCAACGCCCGGGATGACCCTGCTGGCCAGACATTGCTAAGGGGGATTTCCAGGGCCATCTGGTTTTTCATCATCATAACCGATATCCATCGCGCTAGAAATTGGCAGTGCGCGTGGCCCTCGCACACACCTGGGCTTCAGTGTCCCTGTATGTGAGGTGGAGTAGGAGAATGCAAGGCCACCTTTTTATAGACTGTAATTGTGCCAGGCTCACAGGAGGAGCTCAGGAATTGTCGGTCTAGCCTGAGTGTGTAGGGCTCTCCACAGAAGCAGGGAGCTCCAGGGCAGCCCAGAGGAGCCAGAGTGGCTCCTGGAAGAGGCTGCAGATGGAAATGCCAGCCCCCCAGTGAGTATGCCACTACGCCCATGCTCAGTTCCCGCCTCAGAGCCTTGGCCCTCAGTGGAGCCCTTGCCAGCTCTTGGTCCGCTCCAGATCTTAAATGTCACCCCTTTGAAAGAGCTTCTTGAATCCTCTCCCCTGCCCGTTACCCTGGCTGATGTACTTCAGTCCCACTACTGTGATGTGTCTGGGACTTTCTCAAAACAGGACTCCTGGCTCACCCTTTTCACTGTTTCTCAGCAGACATGTACTGGTCACCTGTCAGAGGTCAGGTACCCTTCCAGGTGCTGTCCCAGGCCCTAGAGATGTAGATGAGCAGAAATCCCTGTCCCCATGGGATTCATGGTCCATATAAACAGTGGATATAAACAGTGTGGCACATGTGTAGTGCCCTGCAGGAGAGCAAATCCTGGCAATGGGGTGGCCACGAAGGCTGGACATTAACCAGTGAGCACCCTCTGAGGAGAAAGAGAGAGCAATGCCCCAGGAAAAGTGTTCTAGGCAGAGGGAACCAGCTGAGATAGAACTGCGCCAGGCACTTTTCATGACCAGTGTATGTAGCAGGAGGGTCAAGAAAGGTCCCCAAGGCTGGTGTATGGGGCCTGGGGCCTCTCTCAGCAAGAAGCTCTGGCTGCTGTGGCCCAAGCAGCAGGAAGGCTCTGAGATACACTTGTCTTCCTCTTCCAGGAAGTTCTCCTGGGCCAGTGCTCTTCTCAGGCAGGACTGCCTCCTCTTCTGGGCTTGCTGTCCCACTGTGCATTGGGCACTGGGGTCTCCGAGGGGAAAGATGAAAGACCTGAGGTGGCTCTTAGCAGCATGGCTTCAAGCACATAACTCCACTCTCTGTCCCCTAGTTTCCTCATTGTCATCACCTCGTGGGATCAGTGGGGGAAATCAGATATGGAGGCAGGTGACAGTGACCGCCAGACCTGCATGTTTATATTTCTGCCTGTTCACTGAGCGGCCGCCATGGTCTTGTGTGACACGGGCAAGGCCGGCAGAGTGTTAGCAGTTGGCAGTGGTGTCACCCGGTATTTTCCCACCCACCTTCTTCGGGGCAACCACTGGCCCACAGAGCTCACCACCAGCTCCACTCACTGCCATTCATCCCCTCCCTCGTCAGATGGGCAGACCCACCAGGATGGGGCCTATACTTGGGGGACCTTCTGTGCCCACAGAGCTGATCAGTACAGGGACCCCTCAGAGATCACATGGATGTTGTTCCAGATTACTGCACTAGAGAGAACATCACAATGAAGCAAGTCATGTGAATTTCCTGGTTTCCCAGTCCATATAAAGTTATGATCACACTGGGCTATATAGTCTGTTCAGTGTGAGAATACTGAGACATGACATAGGAACACCAGCGCTGTTGGGGAGATGGTACCAACAGATCTGCCCGGCACCAGGCTGCCACAGACCTTCACGTGGAAAAGGCGCCATCTGCAGAGCATGCTAAAGCGAGGTGTGCTTGCATCTGGAGGTTCTGCTTGGCTCTTTTTTCTTTGTTTAAAGAATGAAGTAGCTTTTATCATCCTGTTTGTCAGGCATTTGTTGAAGGTCTAGTGTGTGCTGAGGCACAGAGCATGAATTGACCACTTGAATCCGTCCTGGGCCTTGTTGAGCTCACAGTTCATCATGGATCATGGTCAGAATCTAAAACTGACCGATGATGGATCTCAGCCTGTCAAGGAAAGAGTGGCAGACAGGATCTTTGGGGTCATGGTTCTGATGGAACAGAGATTCCTACAAGATAGACCCATGTGGACAAAGGGTTAGCCAGACCTAGGGCCACCCTCGTTCCCTTGGTCTGCACTGGCCACATCCATCTTGACCAGCTCCTTCCTGCCTTAGGACCTTTGCACACGCCACCACCACCCCTGGCCTCACAGCTCTTCCCAGATGTTCACATGGCTGCTGCAATGACATCCCTCCTGTTTTCTCCTGGGTTTTACATTTGTGTCAGTTCCACAAGGCCTGGCATATGCGTCTCTGGTCCCTGGTACCATGTGCTCAGTAACCCGCTGCCTATGAGTAGATTCCAGCTCATGGTCACCTGTGTGTTACGGAGTAGAACTATAGGGTTTTCTTGGCTGTAGTCTTAAGCACGTCACCAGGCCTTTCTTCAGCAGCTCTGTTGAGTGCATTTGAGCCACTGACCTTTAGGTTAATGTTAAGTGCCATTGAGTTGATTCCAACTCATAGCGACCTTGTGTAGAGTTTCCAACGAGCAGCTGGTGAGTTTGAACCGCTCAAACTGTCATTCAAACGACCTTGCAGCCCAGTGTTTTTCCTGTAGCACCAAACTGGGACTTTTTTAGGTTAATAGTCAAACGCAGACTGTGTTCAGCTGTTGTTGGTATTGTTAGGTGTCATCAAGTTGGACCAAAGGGGAAAAAAGAGCCTCAGAGTCATTCCCTGGTCCCTAGAGACAAGAAACTGAACTGTGTGCGCAAATCCAATAACCCAGCCTCTTACTTGAAGTGTTGAATTTTGATGTTGTTTTGTGTGTTGTCTTGTACTTACTGATTTGTTGGAGCTTTTTCTGTGTGGTGGCCACTAATTATCTTCTTGTCATTTATGATACTAATCACATTTCATCCTATAGAAGTGAGAAACTTTGATTGCTAATGTATTCGTTTCTGTTGCTGTTACAGGAACTTAAATTACATTTGTGACGCCCCAGAAGGCAAGCATTATCCCTATACGTGTTAACTTCAATTCTGACTTTTATCATCATCAGCTGTGGCCTGCTGTTGAATTTTAAATGCCAGCCTGGAGTGGGGTGGGCACCAGCCTGCACTGTGGCTGCCAGGGCTAGGCTGGGCACCAGGGCATAAAAGCCGGCCTGCTGAAGTATCGGGAGAGAAGACATTTTTCCGTTAGTCTGGTTGTTCTTGAGTGTCTGCTGTGAATGGGTGTGTGCAGCATCTGCTAGCGTGTACAGTCCTCCCCATCACGGTGTTTGCAGTTAGCTGGATAAACAGAAAATAAACCAGATCAACATAATGCCACAGGTCATTTATCCACCCTGTTGATGGACGCTTCAGCAAATTCCTGTTCTTTAGGAGCTGATGGGTTTTACATCTAAGGTGGACAAGAGCTAGTTGCCTCCAAGAAGAAACAGATCTTAGACCCTTTCCCGAGTGACAGCTTCCTTCAGTCAGTCACCTGGCCTTGTGAGGTCTGGATTCACCAGCATGTGACAATCACTGTGCTCCTTCCAAGCCTGGCACATGGGTCCATACTTCCCCTGGATGCTGTCTCTTCACCCTCTTTCTCGGTCCATATTCCTTAAGTCCATTTCCCCCAGTTCCTCTCTGCATTTTCCTTCCCTATCCTGTTCTTTCTCTGGTTTGCAAAGCCATATGTTAAAGTGGTCGAAGCCACTTGTACTGTGAGCCTTTCAAAGTCATCAGTTGTATACCTCCTCCCTTCCTCCCCCACAAACTGTTTATCTTCACGACAGGACTAAGGAACATTTCTACGTTTTCTTTCTTTCAGACTTGGAGGCCAGACTAAAACAGAGCTGTAACCTCTGTGGCAAGACATCTCTGGAAAAGGGATGGTGTCCTGGTAGAGAGGTACTGTGGGGTGGTCTGTGGTCCACAGGAGCCACTAGAGGTGGCAACCTGACAGCCCAGATGTCTGTGTGGAGCAGGCAGCCTTCGTGCCTCTGAAGACACCCACACAGGAGCAGCAGCAGGGGGATGGGCTGGAGGAAACCTGAGTCTGAACCCCAACCTCCCAACTCAGCCAATGACCCCTGAAAGACAAGACCCCCATATGTGGGGAGCACATGGAAAGGACCAGAAACTAAATGCAGATGTCCTTCAGAAAAGCTATGCAAAAGAGAAAGCCTACGAATGTCAGGAATGTGGAAAGGTCTTCAGTCACAGCTCAGCACTCGTTGAACACCACCGGACACACACAGGAGAGCGGCCTTATGAATGTCAGGAATGTGGCAAAGGTTTCCGAAACAGCTCAGCACTCACCAAACACCACAGAATCCACACTGGGGAGAAGCCCTACAAATGCAACCAATGTGGAAGGACCTTCAACCAAATTGCCCCACTGATCCAGCACCAGAGAACCCACACGGGTGAGAAACCCTACGAGTGCGGTGAATGTGGGAAATCTTTCAGTTTCAGGTCTTCCTTCAGCCAACACGAGCGAACTCACACAGGTGAGAAACCCTACGAGTGCGGCGAGTGCGGGAAGGCCTTCCGCCAGAGCATCCACCTCACCCAGCACCTGCGAATCCACACCGGGGAAAAGCCCTATGAATGTGGGGAGTGTGGCAAGGCCTTTAGCCACAGTTCATCCTTAACCAAACACCAGCGAATCCACACCGGGGAGAAACCCTATGAGTGCCAGGAGTGCGGCAAAGCCTTCACCCAAATCACGCCGTTGATCCAGCACCAGAGAACCCACACGGGAGAGAAACCCTACGAGTGCAGTGAGTGCGGGAAAGCCTTCAGCCAGAGCACGCTCCTGACTGAGCACCGGAGGATCCACACGGGAGAGAAACCCTACGGCTGTAACGAGTGTGGGAAAACCTTCAGTCACAGCTCCTCGCTCAGCCAGCACGAGAGGACCCACACGGGAGAGAAACCGTACGAGTGCAGCGAGTGTGGGAAGGCCTTCAGGCAGAGCACGCACCTCACTCAGCACCAGAGGATCCACACCGGGGAGAAACCCTACGAGTGTGGAGACTGTGGCAAGGCCTTTAGCCACAGTTCATCCTTATCGAAACATCAGCGAATCCACACCGGGGAGAAACCCTACGAGTGTGGAGACTGTGGCAAGGCCTTTAGCCACAGTTCATCCTTATCGAAACATCAGCGAATCCACACCGGGGAGAAACCCTACGAATGTCATGAGTGTGGCCGGGCCTTCAGTCAGCTTGCCCCGCTCATCCAGCATCAGAGAATCCACACAGGAGAGAAGCCCTATGAATGTGGGGAATGTGGCCGAGCCTTCAGCCAGAGCTCCCTTCTCATAGAACACCAGAGGATTCACACTAAGGAAAGGCCCTATGGGTGCAACGAGTGTGGGAAATCCTTCAGTCACAGTTCATCACTCAACCAGCACGAGAGGACACACACTGGGGAAAAGCCCTACGAATGTCAGGAGTGTGGGAAGTTCTTCAGGCAAAGCACCCACCTCACTCAGCACCGGAGGATTCACACGGGAGAGAAGCCGTATGAGTGTAGGGACTGTGGGAAAGCCTTTACACACAGCTCCTCCCTCACCAAGCACCAGAGAACTCATACTGGGTAGACAACAATACCCTGTGAGTGCTGGGGATGTAGTAAAGCCTTAAGCCATAGTCCATCCCTTCCTGGACTTCACCCAGTCACACTGCTGAGAAACAACACAGATATTAACACCCAGGCCTTCCCACACACTATCCCCTAGTCAGCCCTCAGAGTTCACAATAATGGGAATGATCATGGAAATATCAAGCCCTAGGTTGTCCATCCCTAAATATCAGATCAGACAGTAGGGGAATGTGGAGAAAATCAATGTTAAGTGCCCACTTATGTTACATGATAAAAATCTACAAAAAAAATGTAACAAATTTAGTGGATCTGGGGGTGACTTTAAAGTGGTGGAAAACCCAACAAATGCCTTTCAAAAAGAACCAAATAAAGCCAGAAATGATCATTATTGTACATTATACCCTTATGATGGGAAGGTATAAGTTATGAATGTTGCAAATTGACTCAGTTCTCGCAGAAATCAATATAGTGAGATGTGTTCCAGAACCAACAGTGACATCTTTATGGAATTACCACAGACACTCAACTCTCAGTACAAAGCTTCCTGACTTGTATGTAAATTGTGTGATCAGCATACATGGAAACTAGTCTCATAGATTTGAATTCTGTGTATCAGTGTACTGTAAGCAGATTTGAAGTCACTGTATTATTTTGCAATAAATTAATCTTTATATGCAATGTTACCGAGAAGTTTTATATGGAAAGATAAGAACTATAGAGTCACTTCCATGGAATTTCACAGACGGTGTGATAGCTTTGGCTGCTCCGTTCTCACTATAAATTTCTCTGCAGGATGCATGGATATTTGAAATACATGTTGCTGCTTTATAGAAAAATGGAAGATTTTTCCTTCTTCGAAGTCACCATCTCATGAAAAATAGTAGTTTCAAGTTGGAACATTATGTTTTTCAGATAGACTGAGTAAATATACAACTTAATCTCCTGAACGCTTTTTTTGTATGTTCTTCATCTTGGCGTAGTCAGCTTTTGTTTTTATACATTTTAACTTTAAGGTGTAACAGTATTGAACTGAACCATGAATCTACAAACATAGGTGTACGTATGCGTACACTTATGTAGACACCAGTACCGCCATACTGACACATCCCCACTTCCTTCACCCATTCTTGCCTGGTGACTTAGCACTCTCAGAACCCATCGTTAAATCAAACTGTTTTGTTTTTTGATTATTATCAGCCTTGAGTTTTAATTATGTCAGTTTGATTTTATTCATCAAATGCTAAGATTTAAGTTTCCTTAATAGTCAGTACTTGACATTTTTTTATGGGCTACGATGCTGCAAATGTTCTTTCAATATTGTTCTGTGGGGTGTTTTTGCATTGCCTCCTTTTAAGGGACTAATCTCAGAGTTGTTTGGTGTGGCACGGTGGATTAATGCACTAGACTGCAAAGTCAGTGTGAACTGCACAGTTGACGGTTCAAGCTCACCAGCTGCTCCATGGAAACCTTATACAGGGTCGCTATGGGTCAGAACCAACTTGATGGCATTTAACAACGGTTAAGTGTTGTTAAGTGTTAAGTGCCATTGAATCAGTTCCAACTCAACGCCCCTGTGTAGGGTTTCCAAGGGGCAGCTGGTGGGTTTGAACTTGAGGCCTTGTGACTTGTAGCCCAGTGCCGATCCTACTGCACCATACCAAGAGTCCATAGTTTTCTAGTAGGCACATTTTTAAAAGCTAGAAGGAATACATTTCATGTTTACCCCTTTATTTACATGAGAGAAAGATGAGGCATTCTGCTCCCGCAAAGATTCAAAGCCTCAGGAACCCAGTTCAGGATCACAGTGAGTCAGAACCGACTTGACGATACATCAGAGGTACCCCGAAGCATTTGGGGAGTCAAGTAGGTGATATCCTTCCCGAGGGGCATGTACAACCTAGAGCTCATCACTGTGCCTCAGACTGCACAAGACAGCATCCCCATCCATGCGCCCCAGGAGTCTGTGCAGGCTCCCGACAGCATGGGCTGTGGGGTGGGGTGGGGTCCGGGCTCCCCCCAAGTCTGTAGCCTTTCTCTTTCTTGTGGGTCTTCTGGTGCTCGGTCAGTGCCAGGCTGAAGTGGAAGATTGTCCAGCAGACTTCCTGTCAGCGTGACTCTGATGATGCTCAGCAGTGAGATCTGCGAAGGCCTCCCACACCGCGGCTACATACCCACAGATCAGCTGCACTGGAGGCCCACCCAGGGGCGTTTCACATCACAGCTGGTGGGGGCTCAGTTTGGAGCCCTATTCAGGCACTTGCTCATCTACACCTGGGTGGGGCATCTTTTTTTCAAGTTCTTTGTGCGAGGTGGCTGGGATGACAGCCATAGGAAGGTTCTCCCCACTGTGCCCCGGTCCTGGACTAGCTTCTGTGGGCTACGATGACCAGGCTTGACTCCCCCTCTTGGGGATCTGACAGGCAGAGTGTCCCTTAACCATCTCACACACAAGGCCATCCTCACACATGCTCTCCTACCTGCTGCTGTCTGAAGCCAGGCCAAAATGTGAATGGCCTCTAAGAAGGAAACTGCTGCTGGCGTGGAAAAACTGAAGTGGCCCTAACCCACGGCAGGCCTGCAGGACAGTGACTGAGAGGATGGTGGCGGGAAGGTGGCCCTCAGTGAACCACATCTGGGACTTGTGCCCATGGGTGGGTATTCACACCCTGTCCCCAGCACTCACACAGACACACTCACTTGGCAATGTGACCTGCCATGGCTGATGAGATGTTAGCATGTGTGATTGGATCAGGAACCTAGTTGCCATACCATGAGGAAGCCCAAGTAAGTCACTTGGAAAGGCAGTGGAGAGGGGAACCAGGGCACTCCAGCCAACAGCCAGCCCCGACTTTGTCATCTGGGTGAAGTTGTGGATAGTCCAGCCCTCACTGAAAAGCCAGATGATGGTGGTCTTGAGTGGCCCCAGCAGCCACCAGCAGAACAGAGCAGCTGCCCAGCTGAATCCAGTCAGCACAGGCTCGTGATAACATTGCCCTTGTTTGAAGTGAGGTCTGTCCTGCAGCAAGAGATGTCCTCAGATTTGAAAGGGATGTGGGGACAAATGGCAGGAGGACACTGAGCGAGGTTAAAGCCTTTTACTGAGGCTGGCATTGCTGTGGGAGGGCCCCCTCAGTCAGCACGACACCATCAAACCTGAGGGTCTGGCTCCTGGTGGTGTTACTTCCACCAGCTGAAGTTATTCTGTCTCCAACCTGGAAAGACCATCATCAGACTGGGAGTGTGGGATCAAAATACCAAAAACCGAAATGAGTTCTCGAAACCAGATGAGAAACCAGCTAGGCTTTATGTACCATGAGCTGGACAGGGTCAGGGTTTCAGCCTGGTCAATTTCTCCACATTTTGACACCCATGAGCTGGAATTCTGGGAACAAATGTGGGAGCATGGAGCAGAAGGTTGAGAAGTTAATAATAAAATGAAATTACTATGGTCTTTCTGGGGCCTCCCTACATTGGAGAGCTTTGGGAGCAAGAACTTTGAGTCACCCACTTTCCACACAGAGGAAGCAGACCCTTCACTGGCCACATTTCAACTCCAAGTTTCTGGGCCAGGAAGCCTTTCAAAATTTGGATGATTTGGGCCCCACATGCAAAGACTTCAAACACAGGTGACCTAGATAGAACCCAAGCAGAACTAGACTGTGCAGACCAGGAAGGGTGCAGATCTCACACAACGAGTTCAAGTTCAAATACTGCTAAAAACCAAAACCAACCAAAGCCCCCTGGGGGTTACAGTGAGCCGTCCTGGAGCCAGCAGTGCTGGGAGATGGGGGAGCGGTCCCTGCTGTCTGTCTCCTTGCACAGTGGCGGCTCTGTGTTGCTCCTCAGCATCTCCACAGGATCTGGTGCAGAGACAAGTCCAGAAACAACTTTGGCTTCTGAAACGGCAGCACAACCCTAGTCAGTCAGACCCCTGGACCTGTGGAGAGAGGGACGGACCCAGCAGTGACACCAGTGACCACAGAGTCACCATCCTGGGGTCTTCCTGCCACCACACATCTCATGGATGTCCTCGATTGGCAGGTTCTGCCAAGAGGCTCCTTTTACCGGGAAGCCAACCTTTGGGTTAACGGTAAGTGGCTGTGCTTTTTAGGCTCGCCATCAAGGGCATTTGGGGTGATTAAGGAGAGACTGATGCATGCAGGGACCAGCCTGTGCATTGTAGGGTGTTTGGCAGCATCCCTGACCTCTACCTTCTAAATGCCCTTCATTCTACTGTGCTTCCTAGATGCTGTTGCTTTTTTTGAAACGGAAGATTTGTGGCAACCATGAATCGATCCAGTCTATTGGTACAATGTTTCCAACAGCTTGTCCTTGGTTCATGGCTCTGTGTCACATTCTTGGTAATTCTGGCAACATTTCAAAAGTCTCCATGATGTTATTGTGCAGTTAACAGACTACAGCCTAAAGTAAACACAACTTTCACATGCACTAGGAAACAAAAATTATGCGACTCACTTTACTGCAGTGGTTTGGAATCGAATCTGCAATATCTCTTAAGTACACCTGTATTTCTGTCATTTTAAGACATACAGTTTGTAGTAATTTGTAACTGCAACCCTAAAAAACAAATACTAGTAAACTCATTCAAACAATATACAAGGGGACTTCTTAAAGTTCATGGGAAAATATTATGAAAAGATAATGGAATTTTCCTATGAACTTTTTGAGACCTCCCTCATGTTAATATATAGGATGTATGTAACTTCAACATGTTGAAGAGCAAA
>NW_006409003.1:452872-456998 GCF_000296735.1 Chrysochloris asiatica | reverse complement strand
ACAACAACAGATGCATTGACAGAGAGACAGCAACAATGGACTCAAACAGGACAACGGTGAGGCTGGAGCAGGGTCTGGTAGTGTTTCGTTCAGGATCAGAGTCAGAACTGATTCCATGGTCCCTAACTACACTAGCCTGATGGCAGAAGCTGGATTCATAGCAGGACAGAGTACAGGATCAGGCTGTATCTCGATGCTGATGTCTTGACCCCGTTACCCAAGCCCCCGAGCTACCAACTGTGCCTCTAATCCAGTCACCAGGTCCCAGGTCTGCTCACACACCAAACCCAAGAGCAGGAATTTGGCGTCCAGAACACAGCGTTGCTAGGGGCACAGTGTTTCTGAGGGCCTGAGCTCTGTGTTGTTTTTCCATAGTCTCCTCCTAGCATAATGGCAATTTTGCATAACAATCTGGTCTTTAGAAGCTAACCCGTGTTTGCTAAGTGATGACATTTCTCAGATGGAGAATAAGGTGAAAGACACTGGGGAAAGATTTTGTCACACTTTAAGAGTAGTAGTTGGAGAACTTCCCACACCAGTCACATTGAAGCTTCTCCCATGTGAGTCAGCATTGATTTCCCACATTGATTTACTAATGGGGTTTCTCTCATGGATAGATTCTGGGGAGCACTACCAGTTTCTCTCTAGAAGCATTTCCCAGAGTCATTACAGGAATATGGTCTCTCCTCTCATAGTTTACAAAGGCAGAACCGGCATTAAAGGGTGTACACATAGCATGTGAGATGGTTCTAAGTGTTCTAAGATGGAAAATATGGTGCTGGATGGGAGCTTTGAGAAAACAAGAAATGTCACCCCTAGAAAAGGCTTCCTTGTATTTTCTGGACAGGTTTTGATGTCAGAGAGAACAAATTGTCTGCCTGGAAGAAGTAGGAGTGGACAGGGCTGTTGTGTTAGGTGTCCTTAAGTTCATTCTGACTCATAGTGACCCTCCTTGTATTGTGAGCAAGGCAGTGTTAAGTTGGGCTGAAGTCGCGGAGTGTGAACAAATTCACACGTATGGTACAAAGTAGAAAGCTATACTCACCCTTTCAAGGGGCCTAACACCAGAGTAGTGTCAGCCCTGAGGGTCAGATGCTTTGGGTTCTTACTGGGTTTTCAGGAGGGAAGGCAAAGAGGCATTTCGGACAGGTGGGATGGGAGGTCGTTCTACAAAGTTACGAGATGGTGCCTTCTGGGCTGGCATAACAGGATATTGGCAGGTGATTTAAGATACTGCCCATCTGGGTGAGCATCACAGGGCATTGGGGATGAGTAAAGAGACTGTTAGGACTCCTGGTGTGGCGCTGGGGACTAATGCATCAGACGGCAAAATTATTTGAACTGCAAGGTGGGTGGTTCAGCTGCTCCTTGGAAACCCTACACAGGGTTGCTATGGGTCGGAATCGACTCGACGGCACTTAACAACAACAACAAAGATACTGTCCATTGCTAAGCCTTCAGGAGGTCATTTATGGCCTGTGGACACTGGGCAGTTTAGGGAATCACTCATCAGTGGGGGTGGCTGCTGTCCGTTCCTGAAAAACCAGCGAAACCAGCTAGGGGGTTCCCATCAGTGGGCCAGTAGTTCTACGGTCCTGCAAACCAAGCTCTGTAACAGGCTGGGGTCTTAATAAGAGTAAGCCGAGTCCACCTGGGACCACCACACCAAGTTTTCACTCCCAGCCTCTTGCACCATGGTTTCCTCTTTTAATCTCCTGAGATTTAACAGAAAAGTGTTCAAAACACTGCATGTCACCTAGAAATGCCTGCTCCGGAAGCCCCTGGTGTCCCAGTCACTCCTCCTGGAGTCCTGATGAAGGACTATAAAGTCCACTTCTAAGTAACACCTGGTAACTATTAATCAATGTATAATCTTTAGCTCGCTTTTGATGTAGGCTCTCTAAGACAGCTCACGAAGTAGCCTTGGTGTAAATCAACACTGACATGAATGGTTGGAATGTAATCATGATTTACCTTAGGCTCTAGCACCTGTGACAGCTAGAGGACTAGTTAAAGTGTACTTACTGCCTGTGTGATCTCCTGGGGAGAATGAATGAAGTTATGGGGAGATCAAAGTACATCACAGAGAAGTTGTAAATACCAAACAGGATATACCCCTGGAGTTCACTGGCCACCTGGAACATATTTTTCCTTTAAAAACCTCTGGGGAAGGGGAGGGAGGCAGACTGACCCTTGTTGGCACTTAGGCATAAGGGTGTCTGTCTCCAGGCGGATCCCGAATAAAGGCTTGTCATTAAGGTCTCTGAGCCTCTGAATGCATTTTCTTGAAAGAGCATTTGAAAAATAAGGCCTTGGGTGGCAGGAGCAACAATTCCCCCACCTTTCGTTTCTGGGTACAAACCAGTAACTTGAAATCTGTCCTAAGGTGTGGAGAGACAGGATAAGCCTGGCCAGTCCCTACTGGTCATGGAGTATTTTTATTCCAAGGTTGCTCACTGAGTGAGGCACAGCCCTGGGCAGCAGCAGGGCAGGCCCAAGTTGTCTGTACCCCTCAGGGGAGGGGGGTGCTTTTCCATTTTACAGCTCCAGTGACCACAAGAGGCCTGGCGCCAGAGTGGCAGACCTCATACTACCTGGGGTCATCTAAAAAAAATGGAACTATGTGAGGTAGGGAAGCCTGTAGTTAACTGTGGTTTCAGTGATATTCACAAGTACACACTAAGGGATTCTAGAATAGAGAAAAACTTGTCAACTATTCAAGGACCCAGCCAAGTACTGGGGTGGGGGTTACAGGCCGACAGAATGAAAACACAGACAGGTTCACGGGAGCAGTTAAGCTCTGTCACCCCCTAATGACGGTTTTCCAAGAATCGTGGCTTATTTCTGAGTGGTATGGCAGCATCTCCTGGTTCTCTGGAGCCCACTGCCATGATGTGCTGAGTAGTGTTGTTTCTTGTAAGCACTGGTACTTTAATACCAATCAAAACACATTTTTGGATATGTTTCCTCTCTTTAAATGAACTGCCCTGTCCCTGTCTGTGGGAGGTGGGGGAGACGGAGGGGGAAGCTGACACACACATCCAAGGACAACAAGGAAGGGGTACCCCAAAGGTAGGTGGGGCTAAGGCCACCCTTGTCTCTCCTCTTTTGAGTTCATATGATGGGTTCTTCTGGTCAGGGAAGAATACTCACATGGAGAGCCCAAGACACCTGACTGGTTTCTAACACAAGCAACTTACAGTCTTAATTAGCGTAGAGGCCTTCACTTTCAACCTCCCTCTTAGAAGCTTGAGAATACAAGGGATATTGGGCAAGGTGGAGCTCCAAGGGGACTCAGCCGAGTGGCTTTGGGCTACCATCACGTCTGGCTCTTCTGTGACCGGCACGGCAGCACTTCAGCAGCGATGACTCCAGGTTAGCCCCCTCCTGCCTGTTTCTCATTCCCTAAAACCTAGTGTCTCCTGTTTAATGACACTCTCTGATAATCCAAGTTCCAAAGAAGGAAATGACTCTCATGGCATGAGCTTTAGGATACCGTTCTGTCTTGATAACCCCATCTACACTGATTATTGATGACCCCCTCTAAACTGATATGAATCGGGCTGCGAACCTTAAGGTCAGCAGTTCGAAACTAGCAGCTGTTCCGCAGGAGAAAGATGAGGCTTTCTGCTCCCGTAAAGATTTACAGTCTCAGAAACCCTGTACAGGGTCGCTATGAGTTGGAACCGACTCCACAGCACATAACAACAACAACATACTGACTGATAACCCCATCTACACTGATTGATAACTCCTTCTATACTGATTGATAACCCCATCTACACTGATTGATAACCCCAACTATACTGATTGATAACCCCAACTATACTGATTGATAACCCCATCTATACTGATAGCTGCCCCTGTGGCCCCAATTGAGCCTGACTGATTAAGAAGGTTAAAAGAAATGTAGATTTCACTTTTTCTGGCTTTAATTTTAAAATTTATTATCAAAATTTCATATCAAGAATGCATGATGTGTAATCGAGGGGAAAAACATACACAACTGGCCCATAAGGTCAGTTTGAATCGCAAGGTCAGTGGTTCAAATTCACCAGCAGCCACTTGGAAACCCTATACAGGGTTGCTATGGGTTGGAACGGACTCGATGACATTTAACAAGAAA
>NW_006409003.1:451779-452772 GCF_000296735.1 Chrysochloris asiatica | reverse complement strand
CTAACAACAACAATGTAACATATGGCTGATTTGGGTTTATCTCAGAAATATAAGGTTTGCTTAACAAAGAGTATATTATAGGACCCTCAGTTTAAAATGACAGCTAGGTAGCTGAATTGCTTCTCACATTAAACCAGCTAAAAATCTGGAATAAAATTAGTAATTTTTTAAAGTGGGGAATGGGCAGTCCATTCTGGAGGTTGGTGGACACTACCTGCTCCAGTTCTGAAAATGGCACAGACCTGGACTGCCCACTGACCCATCCACAGAAACAGATGAGAGGCAAACCGAGTGGGGTACAGTAAGGCACAGAGGAGACCGGCAAACAAAGGAACTCACACCCTGGCCAAGTCTCCCCAGCCGATTCCTAATAGGAGGGCAGTCACATCATTCAAGAGAAGCCAGAATTTGGGACATTCATGTGAAATCTCTTGATTAGAATTATTGACAAACACTGACCAAGCCAAGCACAGCCCAGCAGGCCAGAACTGACCTTGAGTCTAAGGGAAACACACAGGAACACACACTGGGAGCTGAGCCATTAGTCTCTCACTGAAGAACCAGAACATGCACAGGCCCAGGTGAGAGAAAGATGTCCCGGATACCACTGTGAGCAGGTGCAAACAGGAATGTAAAGTCTTAACAACACAGTTCAAGCTGCTCCGTTTGGCTGGACCACAGAGAAAGCCATGTTCTATTCCAAACACATGCTTGAGGAATTGAAAAAAAAAAAAAATCTGTGTGTGACCCAGCTGCAACTGGAATGTTTCTCAGTAATTCTGTAAAACTGTCTAGTGAGCTAATGTGGGGACCGGTGTGACTGTCATGGGCTGAACTGTGTCCCCTAAAAATGTGTGTCAACTTGACTAGGCCATGATTCTTAGTATTATGTGTTTATCCTTCATGTTATGATCTGATGTCCTTGTCCTGAGTTAGAAATCGTAACCTTCAGGAAAGTGAGGCAGCACAGGAGGCACTCACTCATCTCTGCCA
>NW_006409003.1:437997-445056 GCF_000296735.1 Chrysochloris asiatica | reverse complement strand
TGATTGCTTGCCTTCTTTTTGTTCCCTGCCATATTATAAGCATTTCAACGGAACAAGTCTATAATCATGGTTCCGAGTGGCCACAGGACATGCTGGAGTTGTCCCAAATGAGCAGCAGAGGGATGATGATGTAAACACAATGACTCAATGCTCTGTTTCAGCAACACATCACGTTCTCAGCAGCAGCCCCTCCCATGTTAGTAGGTGCCTGTTTGACTCTTTCTGAAAAGGAAGACTCCACTGGTCATTCACACGCAACTTCCTCATTCATTGCCCATTCTGAAAAGACTTCTCAGCACTCGGCAGCACTGTAATGTAGGTAGGCATTTTGATCAGAATACTTTCCAGTGGTTTCTGTAAAGTAGAACACTGTATGGGCTCACTCATCAGTATGCTTTTGATGAGTTTTTGCCCAAAGTTTCTCTCCCTAACTGACTACACTTACAAAGTTTGATTCGAGTAAGTTTGTTTATAGACAATGAGGTGGTAACTCACTACGGCAGGATTCTTCACACCAATTTCTTACTGAACACCTTCATTTACAGGTTCATTCCACTCAAGCACGCTGATGCAGAAGTGCGTAAATATCTTCACAGATTTTATTCCAGTGTATGTGCTGTCAAACTTGATACTGATTGGATCATCCCTGAAGCCCTTATCCACATTTATGATCATCCTATAACTACAAAGTCAGCGGTTCAAACCCACCAGCTGTTCTACAGGAGAACTGTGAGACCATCTGCTCCTGTAAATATTTAGTCTTCGAAACCCTGCATTGAGTTGCTATGAGGTGGAATGACTAATATAGCTGTGGGTTCATGTTCTCTCAAGATTTTTCCAATTATAGACTTAACAATGTGGCTAAGGAAAGTCTCATATTGATCAATTCACTGAAGAGTTTGAAGATTTCTTTCCTATTGACCATGGAGAAGTCAAACCTCAAGACATACCTCCTTCACACAGGTTTCTGACCGTTAGCCAGAAGAGTGTGGTCTATATTTGTTATATTTCTATGGTCTTCTCTCCAGGGTGTGTTCTTTGATGTCGGATGAGGGATGAGCTCCTTCTGAACATTTTCCCACACTCAGGACACTGGCTGAGAGCCTCCCTGCTGTGGAGTCTCTGGTGCACTGCCAAGTGGGAGTTCTGCTTGAAAGATTTTCCACATTCTGAACACTGGTAAGGGGTCTCCTTAGTGTGAATCCTCTGATGCTTGGTCAGGCAGGAGCTGTCTCGGAAAGCTTTGCCGCACTGATTACACTCATAGGGCTTCTCACCAGTATGAGTCCTCTGGTGACGGATAAGACCAGCAATGTTCCTGAACAATTTCTGACACTGGTTGCAACCATAGGGCTTCTCACCAGTATGAATCCTCTGGTGTCTGATGAGGTAAGCACTCTCAATGAATGTTTTCCCACATTCTTTACATTCATACGGCTTCTCCCCAGAATGGATTTTCTGATGCACAATGAGATGAGAGTTGCGATTGAAGGATTTCCCACACTCTGCACATTCGAAAGGTTTCTCTCCAGTGTGAGTCCTCTCGTGCTGAGTGAGGTATGAACCATCTCGGAAGGCCTTTCCGCATTTGCTACATTCATAAGGCTTCTCCCCTGTATGGATTCTGAGATGCACGGTGAGGTGGGAAATATCAGTAAAGGGTTTCCCACACTCATTACATCTATATGGTTTTTCCCCTGTGTGAGTTCTTTGATGTAAAATAAGGGATGAATTTCGATTGAAAGTTTTCCCACATTCTAGACATTCATAAGGTTTCTCCCCAGTGTGAATTCTCTGATGCTGTGTCAGAGCTGAACCATCACTGAAGGCTTTCCCACATTTATTACACTTGTAGGGCTTCTCTCCTGTATGGATCCTTTGATGAACAATCAGGTTGTAATTCTTAGAGAAGGATTTCCCACACTCACTGCAAGTATAAGGTTTCTCTCCAGTGTGAGTTCGGTGATGCAAAACAAGAGAGGAGTTCCGTTTGAAGCATTTGCCACATTCAGCACATTTATACAATTTTTCTCCAGGGTGATTCCTGTTTTCATTAAAAGATGAACTTAAGGTAAAGATGTCACCAAAGTCCTTCCTTTCATAGAGTTTCTTTCCTCTTTTCATTACTTTTTGTTCACCAAGGGGGTTAAAAAGGTTAAAAGATGGAACTCTTTCAGGGTGTTTATAGATTTTCTCTCTCGCTTGGTTTCTTCCAAACGGAATGATGTCAACAGACTGACTGAAGGGTTTTCCACCAGCATCCCTTTCACCAGCTCTCTTCGTTGCACAGACTTGGTTACAATCCAAACCTACATCTGAGTTCTGTACAGGGAACCCGTTGGCTGTGGAGACTCTTTGAGATGGCAGAAGATCTGGACCTGTACTTAGATGTGCCCTGAATCTATGATATTCACAGACGACTTCCTGAGCCCCTGACTTATCTTGAGTTAAAGCCATTTGTCTCAGATGTTCCTCTTGGTTCTCATAGTCCCAACCATTACCTAAAGGAAAGAAACAAGGATCCTCCCTTGTAAATCCTTCTATGTCCACTTTACGGGATAGTTCTTCCTCAGGAATATTCTG
Source organism: Chrysochloris asiatica (assembly GCF_000296735.1). Taxonomy (NCBI): domain Eukaryota; kingdom Metazoa; phylum Chordata; class Mammalia; order Afrosoricida; family Chrysochloridae; genus Chrysochloris; species Chrysochloris asiatica. Next base: position 442,473 of record NW_006409003.1, on the reverse strand, counting down.
AGCTGTCATTTCCAGACTCGCATCCCAGGCTGGAAAGAAGAGGAAAACGGAAAGGAATTCTTAAATACATGGAGCTATTTTTTAAACAACGGAAAAATGATGATGGGACCAGGTGGATGGGTGTGTTTTCACTCCCTCCCCCCCAAACTTATACTATGGACAAGTGAGAGGCTGGGGTAAAGGAAAGGTCCACCACCAAGTCCCTGTAGTCTTTTCATGCTGCTGTTCATTGAGAAGAGTTCAGTTGGCGTGTATGGTTCAGGAGGGAGAGGCAGAGAGCAGGCTGAAGGAATGACTGTGCTGGGAACAGCAATAGAAGGACCGGCCGGAGCCTCGGGAGAGCAGAGCCTGAGCATCCTCACTGCCCGTACCAACCATCAGTCACATGTTTAAAGTCCCAGTTTCACAGTGTGCTTTTGACAGAGGTGAACGCTCAGTCCTCATCCTAGCTTTGGGGTCAAAGTGACTACTCTTCCTGTAGACGGGGTAAATAACAAGTAAACTCTGATATCATCATAAAGAAGAGTCTGGAACCTTCCAACCAGAAAAATATCAGTGAGTTTTCAAAAAAAGGGTTATTCCTGTGACCTGCTACCCTAAATCAGAACACCTGGGTCACCCAAATGATCCAGCACTCAGAATGTTAATGAGCCACTGAGCTAAAAAATCCAAATATTCTCCTAGAGAGGATGGTGTGATAAAAAGCTATTTCCAGGAGATAAGTGTATAAGATGTGTAGAAATGAGAGGACAGTATCAAATTACGTGACGAATATAAAGAAAAACCTAAATAACTGGCACGTATGGGTATGGATGTCCCTTCTCATTTCAAGATATAGTATAAAGAGAACATAGAGTGTGGCCCTGGAACAAAATGAATAAAGATACAAATGGAATGAAATAAAGAAATCTGAACTATGGAGAATTAATATATATTCAAAGTATCATATCAGTCAAAAGCATGATCTTTTCAATAATTCATGTCAAGACAGATTATTATAAATAAAATTAAGTCATTATTTCAGAAAAAATATTTTAAAATCATAGCTGGATAAAAACTTAAAACATAAAACAGAAGCTTATATTTTCATGAGTTGGGAAGATCTTGATCAACAAAGTTTATTAAGCAAAACCATAAAGACAAGGCTGACTACATTTGATATAAACATTCAAATTTCCCATACATTAAAAGCTACATTAACAGTCAAATTACAAGTGGCAGATGGAAATGCTATAAATGCCATAAAATAACAAAGTGCTGGGATTTTAATTATTTATATTTTTATTATTTTAGTGCTGGGATGTATAATGAATTCCTAAAAAATAGTGCACACACACACAGAAAAAGAAAAAGGAGGAAGAAGGTAGGATGGATAAAGAGACAATGCATGGAAAAAAATAGAACTATTCTAAAAACATGAAAATCTCATCATCATTCAAGCAACCGTCAATTTTAAGAACACCAAATATAAACATTTCATATGAGTAAAGATGAAGCAGTAATATGAAGCCTGGGAAGGTCCTGTTAGAATAGATGTATGTGGTGAATGTGTAAAGTGGCTGAGATGCACTGCAGGGTATTGGGGAGCAGCTATGGGTCCTGGTGTGCTGCTGTGGGCTACTATGCGCTGGACTGCAAAGTCGGACTGAGCCACAAGGTCGGTGGTTCAAGTTCAACAATCGCTCCTCGGGAACCCTATACAGAATCTTTATGGCTTGGAACCAACCTGAAGGCAGTTAACAACAACAACAACAACTGAAACCTACCCAGTGGCTTCATACAGAAAAGAACTGGAGATCCGTGTCCATAAGGATCACAGCCTAGGGCACTCACACCAGGTGACATCCTGGGGTCATTACATCATTACATAACTGCAGAACTACTCAAAATCATGGGCCAGCCAAGGTGACATGTACTTTGGGGGGACACAATTGAATCCATGATACCTACCTACACCATGGTATGAAAACTATGTTGTAAAAAATTCTTATTGGTATGGTTCACGTATTTTATGGGTCTGTGTTTTTCAGCCATTCTCCTTCCGACTTCAAGTCCAATGGAAGAGCTGTTTAAAGTCCCCAATATGAAAATTACAATGCTTTTCCATCCTCCCTTCTATTGCCCATTACCACAGGAGGAGGTGGTCTCCAAGGCTTGTCCCACTGCTACTCCAAGTCAAAACATGGGGAGCTAGTGACCCTTCTCCCAATTAAAAATGGACAAAGCATTTTAATAGATTTCCCCAAAGATGATATACAACTTTTTGATATACCAATGATATACATGAAAAGATATTCAACATCGCTAGCCATTAGGAAAATGCAAATCAAAATCCCGATGAGATCCTATTCTACAGGGTGTGGATGGGACAGACACCTGGGAGAACTGAAAACATGCTGTCTTAGTTGTCTCATGCGGCTATAACAGAAAGATCACAAGTGGATGGCTTTAATAAACAAATCTACTATCTTACACTTTAGGAGGCTAGGAATGCAAATTCGGGGTGCCAGCTCTAAGAAAGGCTTTCTCTCTCTGTCTGTCAGCTCTGGGGGAATGTCCCTGTCTTTCAGCTTCTGTTTCCTGGTCCTTGGAGACTTCCATGTGGCTTGACAGAGATCTTTCCAAGTCTCCATCTCTGCTTTCTAGTCTGCTCCTTTTATGTCTTACTTGTAAGAGATTGACTCAAGACATATTGGACAATAAGCCTGCCTCATTTCTTGTTGTTCAATGTTTCAAGTCAGTTCAAGTCAGTGTAGTATTTAAAGCAGCAGCTGGTGGGTTTGAATCACTGACCCTGAGGTTTACAGTCCAGTGCTTATCCTCCAGCACCAGCAGGCCTCCAAGCCTGCCTCATTAAGGTACCACAACTCTCATTCCCAAATGGGATTATAACCACAGACAAAGTGGTGAGAATTTACAACACATATTTTGGGGGGGACACAATTCAATCCATAACACATGCCCACCAAGAAACTTATACAGAAATGCTCATAGCAGCATTATTCACAATAGCCAAACAATGTCCACCACCTAAAGGACATACACCATTGATGCCACATTACAAACACTGAAAGCACCAAAAGTGGAAACCAACAAACCAGATCCAATATGCCCCATGTTATTGTATGATTGACTCCATTTATATGAAAGTCCCAGAGTACAGACGAATCCATGAAGACAGAAAGTCAGTTAGTGTCTGTACGGGAGACGAGAGAGAATGCTGAGTGATGACTGACGGTCTGAGGTTTCTTTCTGTGCTTATGAAATACTCCAGAAGTAGGAAGTTACGATGCTGCATAGCTTTGTGAACCCAGTAAAAACTACTAAATGGTCCATTTTAAAAGAGAGAATTCTGTGAATTATGCCTGAACAAAGTTTTCTTTTTTAAAAAAACCAGGCCTTGAGCCTGTCACATTCGTAGCACTTTTAAGACTTTATGAGAACTAACGGTTTTTGTCAAGTATTATAACAAAATGTGCAAAGCCCTGGAGTTAGAAAACCAAAAGGGAAGGACACACTCAGCATCTATGAGAAAGAAATAAAGAAAATTTCAAGCCTCGACCTGCGTTATTGAAAAGACTCTATGGGCAAAATGGAGTTCTGGTGTGGCGTTGTGTGTTAATGTGCTGGACTGCAAATTCAGTTGGCCCGCAAGGTCGGTAGTTCAAGTTCACCAGCCACTCCTCGGAAACCCTATTATATAGGGTTGCTATGGGTTGGAAGAGACTCGACAGCACTTAACAAAAACAACAACCTGGGCAAAATATTAAATGTATAGCAATGTAAAGAAAACAAAAATCCTCACCACTGGACCAATAAGTAACATCATGTCGAATGGAGAAAAGATTGAAGTTGCCAAAGACTTCCTTTTGCTTGGTTCTACAGTCAACACTCATGGACGCAGCAGTCAAGAACTCAGACTACGTACTGACTGCACTGGGTAAATCTGCTGCACAAGAACCTTTGAAGTGTTGAAGAGCAAAGATGTCAGTCTGAGGACTAAGATGCACCTGACCTAAGCCAGGGTAATTTCCATATCTTTATACACATGTGAAAACTGGACAATGTATATGGAAGACCATAGAAGAACTGATGCATTTGAGTTATGGTGCTGGAGAAGAATATTCAAAGCACCATGGACTGTTAGAGGAACAAATAAATCTGTGTTGGAAGCTGTACAGCCAGAATGCTTCTCAGAAGCCAAGATGACTAGACTTTGTCTCTCATACTTTAGACATGTTATCAGGAAGGACTAGTCCATGAAGAAGGGCATCATGTTTGGTAAAGTATAGGGTCAGGCATATGCATAAGAACACCCACACTTACAGATAATACCCACTTATCCGGGCTTCAGTGACTGGATGATCAGAGCTCAACCAGAAGTAAAAAGAAGAGGGAAAAAAAAAAAAAGTATTCTCATACAATTTGATGAACTTGACCTACACCTATGGAAGCAGTAGCTCAAAAGAGGGAACA
>NW_006409003.1:435857-436866 GCF_000296735.1 Chrysochloris asiatica | reverse complement strand
GGTACACAGGGCTGCCATGAGCGGATTCGTTCTATGGTACACAGGGCTGCCATGATCGGATTCGTTCTATGGTACACAGGGCTGCCATGATCGGATTCGTTCTATGGTACACAGGGCTGCTATGAGCGGATTCGTTCTATGGTACACAGGTTTGCTATGAGCGGATTCGTTCTATGGTACACAGGGCTGCTATGATCAGACCTGCCTCGATGGCACCTATACCTGCTTTTACAGGTTCTAAACTTGTGTAGAATTCCTTCCTTTTACCACAAAATTGCAGAGGTCCACTCATGGGGCCTGGATACCCTACATCAACAGCTGCCTGATCTGTCTTCAGTGGCCCCCATCTCTGTGAGCTCCCTGCGATAGCAGTTAGTTGATCGTTGAATTGATGGACTGTTTTACAAAAATTAATTGCCTGTACAGAAGAATATAGATCAAAGCCTAACCACATCCAGACCTTCAGAGACAGGAAACCTTCCTCTCGAAAGGGCAAGCAGATCAGCCTGGAACAGCCAGAAAACCAGAAGACACGTCTTGAAAGAAAGACCTACAGGAAAAACACAGAACACTAAGGGCAGTCCAACTGCTACCACAAGAACAAGTAGGCTGCTAGCCCAGGAGACATCAAGGCAAGTGGACGGGTCCTCTCAGCACAAATCCTCTCCCAAGACTAAGACGTAACGGAAATACACGCTCTGATTGGCCACCACGCATGTCACCCATAAAGAGAAGTGGCCTAAGAACACCAATGAAGCGGCGAACTAAGCCCTGCATCATTCAGCAGACTACTGTGAACCCGGGTGGAGACTCGGTTGCCCAGCAGTGAGGCGGGACCGGGGGACTCATGGGCTCAGAGTCTAGAGGACTAGAGTGGAGAGTGAAGAGACCAGCTGATAAGAAGAAGGCAGACAGACGCAAGAACACTACACTTGCAGATGATACCCACTTGACCTGGCTTCAATGACTGGATGAACAGAGCTCAACCCGAGGAAGAAAGAAGAGGGGG
>NW_006409003.1:426860-434302 GCF_000296735.1 Chrysochloris asiatica | reverse complement strand
CATAGCAAACCTGTATAGGGTTTCCAAGACGCAGATGGTAGGTTTGAACTGCCAACCTTGTGGTTAGCAGTCTAATGCTTATCTTACAGCATCATAACAGGACTCCATTTAGTGTTATTAAGGGCCTTCGAGTCAGTTCCAACTCATAGCAACCCTATACAGGGTTTCCAAGGAGCTCTGGTAGCGTAGCGGTTCTGAATCAGGCTGCAAACCTTAAGATCAGCAGTTCGAAACTACCAGCTATTCCGCGGGAGAAAGATGTGGCTTTCTGCTCCCATAGAGATTTACAGCCTCGAAAACCCTGTACAGGGTCACTATGGGTTGGAACCTACTTGACGGCATTTAACAACAACAACAAGGAGCAGCTGGTGGGTTTGAACTGTAGACTTTGCAGTTAGGAGTCTGGTGCTTATCCTATAGAGCCACACCAGGACTCCATTTAGAGAAATACAAATAAAAACTATAATGAAATACTATCTCACCCCTGCAAAAATGATACTGATTTAAAAAAAAAAAAAAATGCGAGTAAAGTTGTCAAGAGATTGGAACTTTTACTCAGTGCTGCCACTCTTAGGTATACATCCTAGAGAAATAAGAGCAGAGACACAAACAGACATATCACACACATGTTTACTGCAGTACTATTCACAATAGCAAAAAGATGGAAACAACCTAGAAGTCTATCATGGATGAATGGATAAACAGATTGTGGCACATACAATGGAACACTACCCATTTATAAGAAACCATGACGAGTCTGTGAAACCCATTTATAACATGGGTGGATCAAGAGGACAAACATTGAACGATACCATTTTTATAAAAAGTCAATAATAGGTGTACAGACAGAAAACAGTGATGGTTACTGATGGTTACAAGGGAGGGAAGGAAAGGGGGAATCACTAGATAGTCAGAAATATCACCATAGAAAGCTTGTAAGTCCGTCTTTTGCCTATAACTGATTGCAATACCTAAAATGGGGCTACAACGTGCCCAGTGAAGGAGATTTCCTGTGGCGCCTGTGCATTACATAAGACTATAAGTGGAATCCTGAACCTCACCCAGAATCTTCTGAGGTGGGAAATTTTACTTGAAAGGACAAGCAGACCAGCCCGGAGTGGCTAGAAGAACAGAAGATACTTCTTGAAAGAAAGACTGACAGGAAAAATAAAAAACAATTTAACAGCAGTCCAACTGACTACTACAAGAACAAGCCAGCTGCTCTCCCAGGAGCCATAAAGGCAAGTGGTCGGGTCCCCTCATGGCAAACTCCCTTCTAAGACTAAGACTCAATGGGAATACATGAGCAGACATGTGTTCTGACTGGTGAACACATTGGTCACCGATAAGGGGATGTGAGGGAAAACCAGCAATGACGCTACGAGCTAAGTCCTATCACATTCAATAGACTCCTGTGAATCCCGGTGGAGACCTGGCTGGCCAGCAGTGGGGCAAGACCTGGGGTCTCCTGGGCCCAGCAGAGTCAGTGACATAGTCACAGAGGACTAGAGTGGAGAGTGACGCGTCCGGCTGATAAGAAGTGAGGGGGTATGCACAAGAACACCCACACTTGCAGACAGTACCCACTTGACCTGGCTTCAATGACTGGATGATCAGAGCTCAACTAGAAGAAGAAAGAAGAGGGAAAAAGAGTAATCTGATACAATTTGATGAACTTGACCTACACCTATGGATGCAGTAGCTCAAAAGAGGGAACAAATCTTTACAGTAAGGATCATTCCCACCCCCTCCATACAGAGTAGACAGGGATGAGCAACTTGGACATTGGCTACCCAAATTGGGGGTGGGGAGAGGGCTACAAAGGCAAGAAGTGACTGGCTTATAAGCTTTCAAGAGGGAACCTAGATCCAGAGGGCACGAAGTTAGAATTCTCACTGAGTAGTATCCAATCTGTCTGGGTGGGGCTGAAGAAAGGAGACAGGATATCACTCACGGGATATCACTCATGTGGTACAATAGTGAATAATTACTATCAGGACTGACTGTGAGGGTTGTAAATGTAAAGGTGGATGTTTTATAACAAAAGGAGGGGAGTGGTTGACTTTGCAGTCCAGGAGCAGAGGTCCCTGGGAGAAGAGCGGAGTGTGGGACCCTACCCAGAGAAGCAGTGACGCCAGAGATGGAGGCAGAGACGATGACATGGAGAGATGGAGCGGCTGGGGACTTTATACCCAGAGAGGGAGAGGGACTGTGTGCTGACGACTGGGGGCAGGCTTGCAGGGTATACCCTTTGGTTGTTTGATGATGCATGGAGGGGATTGTAACCATGGCAATGAAACAATATGCGATAGGATGAATGTAAAACTAATGTTCTCCCATGTAAACTATCACATAATTCACAATAAAACATTAAAAAATAAAAGAATAAAGAGCAACTGTGATAAATGCTATAAACTGCAAGGGGGCTTCAGAAGCCTCATGGGAAAATGTCATTATCTTTTTTTTTTTTTTTCCTTTTCATTAATTGGAAAATTCCATTTTCCACAAACTTTGAAGCTCTCTCATATACAATCAAAATAGTACAAGAGTGGTTATGCAGGTAGCTCTGCAAGCTCTGTAGGTATGGAGAGCAAGAACAGGCACATATAGGCATGTTGTTATTGTTGGGAAGTGCCACCAAGTTGGTTCTGACCCACAGTGACCCTATGGGTACAGACAGGGTTTCCAAGGAGCAACTGGTGAGAATGAACCACGCACTTTGCACACCAGGAAATACATATAGGTGTATTTGTAGGCATACGCATACATGGCAGCTGATGGGAAGAGACCCTTATTTGTGTTAATTCCAAAGAGAGGTGACCCAAGGGAATGAGAAAATCAGAGGGCAGTATTAATATCACAGGCAAGTAAAAGTTTTCTAAAGATAATTCAAAAAGCCTGCAACAGGACACTGACAGAGAACTGCCAGAGATTCAAGGCAGATTCAGGCGAGGACATGGAATGAGAGATATACTGCTGACGTCAGAGGGATGTTGGCTGAATGCAGAAAATACCAGAAATATGTTTAACTGTGCTCATAAGGAACCCGTAAATGAATAGGAGGACACTGACTGATGTAAAATCAGAAGAGGCGTGTGCCAGGATTGTCTTCTTACACCATACTGTCTGCTGAGCAACTAATCCCACAGGATGGGTTCCTTAAAGAGGAACATGGCATCAGGATTGGAGAAAGACTCTATTAACAACCTGAGATATACAGATGACACAACCCTGCTTGCTGAAACTGGAGAGGTCTTAAAACACTTACTGATGAAGATCAAAGACCACAGCCTTCAGTATGGGTTATACCTCAATGTAAAGAAAACAAAAATTTTCATCACCAGACCACTGAATAACATCATGATAAATGGAGAAAAGATTGAAGCTGTCAAAAGATTTCATTTTGCTTGGATCCATTAGCAACATTCAAGAAACCAGCAGTCAAGAAATCAAATGATATACTGCAACAACGTATTGCATTAGGCAAATCTGCTGCACAAGACCTCTTTAAAGTGTTCAAGAGTCAAGATATCCATTTGAGGAGTAAGGTGCGGTGGACCCAAGTCATGGTATTTTCAATAGCCTCATATGTATGTGAAAGTTGGACAATGAATAAGGAAGACTATAGAAGAATTGATGCATCTGAGTTACGGTGTTGGAGGAGAATACTAAAAGAACTACGGACTCCCAGAAGAACCATCTGTGTTGTAAGAAGTACAGTGAGAATGAATGTTCCTTAGAATCCAGGATGGCAAGACTTTATCTCTCAGACTTTGGACATGTTATCAGGAATGACCAGTCCCTAGAGAAGGATATCATGCTTGGAAAGTGGAGGGTCAGCAAAAAAGAAGACCACGAGATGGATTTGCGCAGTAGCAGCTAGAGTGGGCTCAAGCTTAACAACAATCGTGAGGATGGCACAAGACCAGGCTTGTGTCTGTATTTTATTCTACTGTGCATAAAGTCACGATGAGTTGGAACCAACTTGCCGGCATCTAACAACAAAATATATATTTGTATGTGACTGCATATATATTCAAAATATACAATAAAACACATAGGGGGCACAGTTAGGGATACACCCTAGGCATCTCCTGGGATTGATATGTTGAGTTTGAAAGTTGAAGATCATAGCCTCGTGGGACAACTAGGTTAACTTGTTATAACATAGTTCCTAAAGATAATGTTCTACACCCAAGTTTGGTGAGTAATGTCTAGGGTCTTAAAAGCTTGTGAGCGGCCATCAAAGAATTCAGGAAACCAAAGACTCAGGAAGCAGTGCATAGAATCAAAGGCCACAAGAACTAGATGGCACCTGGCTCCCATTTACAACTGCTCTGTAGGAACATAACAGAAGGTCCCAATTAGAATGGGAGAAAAATGTAGAACCTAACTCAAATTCATAAAAAAGACAAGATTTAACTGGACTGACAGACCCTAGAGGAACCCCTGAGACTATCGCCTACAATCCCGTCTTACACTAGAAGTGAAGTCACCGCCAGTGGTCAAATAATCAGTTGGTCTACAATAAACAACAACACCCAGGAGGAATGTGCTCCTATAAATAATCACTACACAAGACCAAATAGTCAACATTTACCCAAAGCAAAAATGAGAAAGCTGAGCTAAGCCAGCTTTTCTTGTACTCACAAGTCATTTTTGGATCTGCTTGGAAGCCACCCTGCTCTCCCCAGAAAGCTTCATTTATGTGAGTACTCAACCTTTTCAAGTCCTCAGTGTGGGTGTGTGTATGACATCATCAATCTCAATAGTCAAATCAAAGTATGGATAGGAGCATTCATCCTGTCTTTGCAAGTTGGCCACAACATCTAGTTATATATATGGTGGGTTTGACCCACCAACCTTGAGGCTCAAACTGACCTTGCAGTCCAGTACATTACCCTGCAGTGCCACACCAGGGCTCTGTACTTATAGTCAGAATAAACTAAAGTTAAATAAAGACATACTGGTACCTTTTCCTCCCCTAATGCATAGAAATACTTAGCATTTTCACTTTCAATTGTTTTATTCTTTCAATAAACTCCTTACTTTCACATTTTAACACAGTCCACCAGTATAATATGGCATTCTGATATGGCACTTTAAGATAAGCACTGGACTGCTAGCGGAAAGATTTATGGTTCAAACACCCAGCTGCTCCTGGAAAACCTATCAAGGTCACTATGACTCAGAACCAACTTGATAGCACTTAAGTGGTACAACACATATCTACCTCAATTACTGCTCTCTTGATTTCTGAGACACTATTGCTGACCTCAGAAATTGAGCTGCAGGTGTCTAGATGATATAATGCATCAGGAAACATGTAACTTTGGTGGTCAGCCGAGTCTCAGAAAATGGCCCTAGACACTGCTTTATACAGTCCCTTGCGATCTGTATTTTTAAATTGCTCCAGGAAACTTATAGTCAGTCAAAATCCTGACACCTAGAGAGACCCTTACAAAGTAAGTCAACTCCTGCAGAAGCAGCAACCAAGCTACTGCCACCTGAAGCTCTGTAAATGTTAGCCAATCAGAAATACAACTGTAGTCACTAAATGCAGTTTTTGCCTTTATTAATCTCTGTATCTCCTTAGAGAACTTTGCCAAGAGCTTGACTCGTGTTTCCCCGTTTTACAAAATTATCTTTCTTCATAACAAATGGCTTCTAATTTTGAACAGATTTGTAGTTTGTTTACTATGATGTTTCCAAGGTGCCCCTGGGTGTACTTGAACCATCAATCTTTCAGTTAGTAGTCAAGCACTTAGCCGTTTGCACCAGCAGACACCACAAGTAAGAGACACCTTCAAAGGGTCTCAGGGACACATGGGAATTTGACAGGCGGTAACAGTAACCTCAACACATCAGTACGTAGCTCTACAGTCTACTGCCTTTCCAGATGGGAAAAGGTTACAAGTTCTAATTCATACCTACGCTCAAACTCCGCTGTAGCGTAGTGGTTATGAATCGGGCTCCTAACCTCAAGGTCAGCAGTTCGAAACTACCAGTTGTTCCATGGGAGAAAGATGAGGCTTTCTGCTCCCGTAAAGATTTACAGCCTCGGAAACCCGTACAGGGTCGGAACCACGGCACATAACCACCCCCACCACACACATACACTCTATGAACACTTACTAATCCCACATGGACCAAAGACCTAAATGAGGGCTTGGGAAGAATTAGAAAGATTTGAAGAAATTATAAAATTACAGAGTATCACTGAATAATTTGGGTCATGCTAGGCCACGTGGTGGCTTTGTAGGATAAGCACTGGACTATGGACCATAAAGGTGGGCGGTTGGAGCCCATCAGCCGGAGCGGACAAAAATGAGATTTTCTGCTCTCGTAAAGATTTCAGCCTCGGAAACCCCACGTAGGGTCGCTGTGAGTGGGAACCGACTCCACGGCACATAACCATCATCACCACGGACCACCACCACCACGGGGAACAGCAACAAGACATTATTTTGCAAACGTTAGATGGGGGAAAAAAAAAACAGGCGATCGGTATGACAGCTTCGGGACTCCGTGGGGAAAAGCAGACGTGAGACGGAAGGACAGACATCCCACCCACTGCCCTCGAGTGGATTCCAACTCCTAGCGACCCTAGGGGACAGAGCAGAACTGTCCCACAGGGTTAAGCAGACCCCTTTTCTTTCTCCCACAGAGCGGTTGGGGGGTTGGAACTGCCGACCTTTCCGTCCACGGCCTCGCGCTTTACGGAGTGCGCCACCAGGGGTTCTCAGACACCCCACAGACCCCAGTAGTACGGAAAGGTGGGTTCAGGGAGCACAGGCGAGGGGTACCTGCCACCCCATGAACAGAATGACAGCAAAGTCAGGGGAGGAACACAGGCACCCTCACCTCACACAGCGTCCAAACTCTCCAAGGGGGCGTCCACACCCGCAAGGGCAGCCGCACCCCGGACTCTAGTTCCCCGCGACCGCGGGTCCGATGCGCCCGCTGCCTACGTGAAACCGGCCGGCATTCACGCCGTTCGTAGTCCCAGGAGGAACACAATGGACGTCCCCTCCCATGGAGCTTCCATAGGGAAACTGAGGCACAAGAGACGAGGGGCGCGGCACAACTCACACCAAAAGACCGGCAGCGACCATTTTTGGAGTGACTGCGCATGCGCGCACGCCAATACCCGGATGTACGTACCCCAAGAGGATCCGCTGCCGCGCGGCACCTGGAGTCTGACTTTTTCCGCCCGCCGGGGCCCTTTCACCCGCACCCGGGACCCCCTCACTCGCACCCGGGGCCCCTCACCCACGCCTGGGACCCCTCATCCGCAACCCGGAACCCTTTCGCTTGCCCCCGGGACCCCTCACCCTTCCCAGGCCACTGTGGGGGTTTCGCCGTCACTCTCCGCACCTAGCCGATGGGTGCTGTTTGTAAGGGACAATGGGACTCCCCCTTATTATTCCCTCATTCAATTA
>NW_006409003.1:423845-425100 GCF_000296735.1 Chrysochloris asiatica | reverse complement strand
CAGTTTTTTCAGCTTGAGAAATGCTGGATATGTTCTTCCCTTCTGGTTTTCTAACTCTAGGTCTGCACATTTCATTATAATAATTTATCTTCTTGAGCTACCCTTTCAACTTTTCTGTTCAGCTCTTATACATCCTCATTTCTTCCATTTGCTTTAGCATGTCTACCCTGGAAAGCAAGCTTCAGATTCTCTTCTGACATCCATTTTGGTCTTTTCCTTCCTTCTTGTCTTAATGACCTTTTGCTTTCTTCATGTATGATATTTTTGATGGCATCCCACAGTTCTTCTTGTCTTTGATCATTAGTGTCTAATGCATCAAATCTGTTCTTGAGATGATCTCTAAATTCAGGTGAAAAATGTTCAAGGTCATATTTTGGCTCTTGTAGATGTGTTTTAGCTTTCTTCAGCTTCAGTCTGAACTTGTATATGTGCAATTGATGATCTGTTCCAGAGTCTGCCCCGACCTTGTTTTGGCTGATGATTAGGTGCTTTTCCATCGTCTCTTCCCATAGATGTAGTCAATTTGATTTCTGTGTATTCCATCAGGTAAGGATTGAATGTGTACAGTTGTCATTTATGTTGTTTAAAAAAGGTATTTGCAATGAATATGTCATTGGTCTTGCAAAATTGTACCATGTGATTTCCAGCATTGTTTCTTTCACCAAGGCAACATTTTCCAACTACTGATCCTTCCTGCTTGTTTTCAACCTTTGCATTTCAGTCACCAGTAATGATCAGTACATTTCGATTGCAGGTTTGATCAATTTCAGGCTGGAAAAGTTGGTAGTGGTGGCTGTTTTAAGTGTCATTGAGTCGGTTTCAACTTTCAAAAATTCATCATCAATGGCTTTAGTAATAGAATTTTTAGATCTTGAATTTTTCTTTTTGATGATGAACACTACTCCTCTTCAATTTGTCATTCCCAGCAAAGTAAACCATATGACTGTCAGATTAAAAATGACCAATACCAGTCCATTTCAGTTTATTAATACCTTGGATACCGATCTTTATGTGTTGCATTTCATTTTTGTCAACTTCCAGTTTTCCTAGATTCATGCTTCATACATTCCATGTTTCGATTATTAATTGATGTTTGCAGTTGCTTCTCTTCATTTTTAGTTGTGCCCCATCAGCAAATGAAGGTCCCAAAAGCTTTACTCTAATTGTATCATCACAGGCAACTGTACTTTGAGGAGACAGCTCTTTCTCAGTAGCATTTTGAGGGCCTTCCAAGCTGAAGGGCTCATCTTCCAGC
>NW_006409003.1:423246-423745 GCF_000296735.1 Chrysochloris asiatica | reverse complement strand
TTATCGTGATGTTGTTATTGATCCAGTTGTGAGGGTTTTCATCAGTAAGACCTCTTCACATCTAGCAAGCAAAGTTACATCATCCGCACATTGCCGGTGAATGAGTAGTCCTCCAATCCTGATGCCACATTATTCTTCATATAATCCAGCTTCAGGATCCAACCTTGGTGCACACCTTTCCTGATTAAAAACCATTCAGTATTCCTTTATTCTGTTCTAACTGCCTCTTAATCTATGTATAGGTTCCTCATGAGCAATAATCATAGTTTGTCATGCTATACACCGTCAGAAGCTTTTGCATAGTCAATAAAGGAAAACTAACCATCTTTCTGGTATTCTCTGTTTTCATCCAATATCCATCTGATGTCAGCAATGATATCCCTAGTTTCACATCTTTGGAATTGGGCTTGAGTGTTTGGCAGCTCCCTGTCAATGTACTGTTGCAGCCTTATTTGAATAGTTTTTAGCAAAATTTTACTTGCATGTGATATTAATGATA
>NW_006409003.1:418746-421612 GCF_000296735.1 Chrysochloris asiatica | reverse complement strand
CTGAAGGGCTCATCTTCCAGCATTATATCTGACGATGTTCTGGTGCCGTTCATAAGATTTCAATATTCATTTTGCTGCTCCCTGACAGTGTTCCACTGCTAGTCATAAGGGTTTCAGTGGCTACACATTCAGAACTAGTCTGCCACTCTTTCTTCCTAGTCTGGCTTAGGCTGGAAGCTCAGCTGTCCACTGTGGTTGACCCTGCTGGTATACAAAATACTGGTGACATAACTTCTAGCATGACAGCAACAAGCAAGCCACCACAGAAGACAGCACTGACAGAGTATTGAAGAGGATCCAGTTATTTTATTATACTAATGAGCAGAATTAGGGGAGGATGCATTCAAGTCAAAACTCTCAGCCTAGTTACCACACTAACTACCCTTACTCAAGTCCACACCTTTTATCTTAAAAGAGAGAAGACACAGGAATGAGCAGAGAGGGGATCTGACTACCACCAAGAAGAGGGTGAAGCAGAGGAGGCCCTTTGGAGCTGGGGTTTCTGCACTGGGATCCTCCTAGACCCAGCAGACAGACAGAGAGTTGTAACACCAGAGAAAACTAGAAATGGAAGAAACAGCTGCAGAGAAATGGCTGCATGCAAGGCAGCCTAACCAGGAAAACAGCAGGAGATGGTGGGGTGGACTTTGGGGTACACACAGAGTGAGGTGCCCACTGGCACTCAGAGGTAAGCTTGGCTTCCCAACCCATGGAGCAAGAGAGCTAAGAGTGCCTTCCGCAAGAGAGGTGTGCCTCTGGGCACTTATTGGTGGAGCTAAAAGGGTTTTGTACCCATACCGAAGCAGGGCAGAGGCCAGGCTGAGGGGCCCAAGAGGACCAAGGACCAGGTAAAGGCCTACCTACAGGAACAACTGAGAAGAGATGATTCTGACTAAAGACCAGTATCCTGAGTTGTTCCTGATCCTGAAGTGTAATCTATTACTTCCCTAATAAACCCCATAATCATGAGCATTGTTTGTGAGTTGTGTGTGGCCATTGCAGGGAATTATCAAACCCAGCAGAGAAACAGAGAGTGCTAACAGAGGGATGGTTAAGGTCTGAATTGGTACAAAGGCTGGAGGGCACAGGGTCATCTGACCTCTGCCTTATAAGAATCAGTCTTGGGATGTTGATGTTGATAATGATTCTCTCTCCTTCCCCTTGTGAAGTTAGAGGACATACCTGTCACCATGGCAGTTTTATAGGAAGTCATTGTTAGCAGTAATCAGAAAGCAATGCTTTAAACACCAGTTGTCCTCACATCCAAGCTTAGCCCTTACACATGGACATTTTACTAGACTTAACTACACCTTACTATTTTAGTTATATTTCAGAAAACTGATTGGGTTTGAGAAATAAACTGGTTATTATTTTCATGAGGATCCCTGGTAGTGCAGTGGATTATACAGTGAGCTATTAACTGAAAGGTCAGTTGTTCATATCCAGCAGCTGTTCTGTTCCATTGGAGAAAAGTGAGACAGTCTGTCTGTAAAGATCTACAACTTCAGAAACCCTATGGATTACTGCTGCTCCACACTATGGGGTTAAGGAGCTCTGGTAGTGTAGTGGTTGCGAATCGGGTTGCGAACCGCAAGGTCAGCAGTTTGAAACTACCAGCTGCTCTACCGGAGAAAGATGAGGCTTTCTGCTCCCGTAAAGATTTACAGCCTTGGAAATCCTGTTCAGGGTCGCTATGGGTTGGAACCGACTCAAAGGCACTTAACAACAACAACACTATGGGGTTTCCGTGAGGCCGAATTAACTTAATGGCAGTGGGTATAAGGTTTTCATAGGGTGTCTTCTAGTGAAGAATGGATTACTCACATTAAATACAGAGTTTGATAAAATGACTGAATGGGATAAAGGTGAACAAAACCCCACCATTTTCTTCTATTCTAATAATGAACCCCAAAAACCAATGCAAATCATTTAAAATTGGAAAGTACACTCTGTTTCCATTCTTTCCATGGTTTATGTTAAGTTTTAACATGGGAAAACTGGTCTGGTATATTCCTGTATCACGGGGCAATATACAGCAGCTGAAGGGACTAATTTACAATGAAGATGGACCCTAAGCCCATCGCATTGAGTTGATTCCAATTCATAAAGACCCAACAGGACAGAGAACGACCCCATATGTTTTCTAAGGCTGTAATCTTTACAGAAACAGACTGCCAAGTCCTCCACCTGAGGAGAGATGGTGAGTTCAAACCAATCACCTTTCAGTCAGCAGCAGAGTGTTTAACCACTATTGCATTGTTGTTGTTGTTAAGTGTCAAGTCGGTTCTGACTCATAGCGACCCTGTATCAGGTTTCTGAGGCTTTGAATCTTCACAGAAGTAGACAGCGTCATCTCTCTCCTGTGGAGCAACTGGTGGACTCAAACCATGGATGTTGTGGTTGGAAGTTCAATGCTTACTGTATGGTGCACCATCACTGTTGTTAAGTGCCGACTAGTCAGTTCCAATTCATAGCGACCCTGTAAAGGGTTTCCAAGGAGCGGCTGGTGAGTTTGAACTGCTGACCTTGCGGTCCAGACCATTTTCCTGCAGTACCACACCAGGACTCGATGGTACCATCACTAGGGTTCCACATAAGATGGACAATGCTCCCCAAAGCAAACTGGGTGCAAAAGGAAAGTTGTACGCTGATCCACATATGATACAATTTACATGAAAATAACACAAAGTCACTATGCTATACAAAGATGTATATATTACATATTCAAATAATTAAAACACGGACCAGAAAGGTATCCTTCTGCAAAAGCGGCAGGGAGACCATGTCTGACTTCCTTTGGCTTCAAAAGGTGAAAGGTGAGCGTCCCTTAAACAAACAAAAAATAAGGGGGAATCTGATGCAGACC
>NW_006409003.1:375888-418342 GCF_000296735.1 Chrysochloris asiatica | reverse complement strand
GATGGAGGTCAGACATAACCTCTACCCTACAACCTCCTTGGCCCTTTATTGATACCAACTATCCCTCCCACCGCACTCTCTGCTTCACATCTCGGTTCCATAACTCATTTCAATGACCACACAGATTTCAAAGACAATGCTCAGGATTATGGGGTTTATTAAGGACGCGAACAGGGTACAATTCAGGATGAGCAACAACTCAGGATGAGGACTTGACTTGCTCTTGTCGTCAGCCTTTCAGCCAGGTGCCCCCTAAATCTCTTCCCAGATCTTCCTCCCTAAGGATAAAGGGGAAGGAGGATTTGTAGAGATCTTGGGCATGGCGTCAGGGTCGGGGAGGAATTTCAGGAACTTCCTTGCTTGTCTCCAGTTGTACTGGCCCTCCGGACATGTCCTCTCTGAACAGGCAGGAAGACAACCAATGGTTTCACAAGAGCTGTTTTTCTTCATTCCTGTCATAGTCCTTGGAGTGGAGACCATCTGCCATTAGAAAGCTCCTCGGGGGATTCTGATGCAAACTGAAGTTAAGAGTCAAACTGGTCGCCAGGACGGTATGTAGTGGACACAGTGATTGTATCAATATCCCGTTTACTGATTTTCTCGTTTCTGGGAAGAGAGTTGCTGCCTTTGTTTTTGGCACAAGTGACTCCATTGGCGATTGAAATATAGCTACGGAGGAGTTCAATTGCTCTAGGGTAGTTCTATTTTACTTTACCTTCTCAGGCCCCCAATTTCTCGATACCTCCATTTCACACTTGTGATGATTTACGCAAAAGACAAATTAAAATCTGACATTCTACCAGTTGCCACTTCGGGGTGGGTCCCACTTGTCCCTGGGAACTCACTCAAGAGCTTTTTCTGAGCACTATGGGGGATTAGGAGTCCTGGTGTGGGGCTGTGGGTTCAGGTTTATCAGCTGATCCTCAAAACCCTATGCAGGATCGCAATGGGTCGGAACCGACGCGAAGGCACTAACAACTAAAAAAGGGGGACTTGGGATTGGGACAATCTTTCGCGTTTAACTGTGCCATCCAGGACTGCACCACACTTCCCCAAATTCTTTTATTTTAGTCCCATCTGGGCCTTTCTTCCTCAATCCAAACACTCCTCTACCCACTGTCAGAGGCAGCAACTTAACTGACAACGCCATTTTCCCTTCAGAGGGTTCCCCGGAATGGCGGCTTTAACCTCGCCACTGCGCACGCGTATCTTCACCCATCCCGCCCATGCGCGCCCTGTGCCCCACATATCACACATCGCCTACATCTCCCACAAGGCACTGCGCCGACTCGTCTCGAGGTTCTTGTTAGCTGGTTGGATAGCACCGGTTTTCGGTGACCAAGAAACTGACACTGGTTCCTGTGTATTAGTCTTTAATGTGCTCTGAGCGGGTACAAGGGCCTCCAGCCTGTGAAACGAGTCTTCATGTGAAAGGAAAAAGCTTCCGCGGGGTTCATACTCTCGGGAAACACTGAGAAGAACCTAAACCCGCTATTCTCACTGCCTTTCACAGCGTCGAGGACTGAATCTGAACGGGAGGGGGCGGTATAGACCTATTTATTCTGTGACTGAGCTCTGCTTTAGGCCGGCCTAGGTTTTCCTGTCCAAGTAGTTCCTAAAACTCATAGGTTTGTCAAGAAACTACGGAGAGCACATAACATGGATGAACCTTAAGGACATTATGTTGAGTAAAATTAATCAGTCATAGGACCACTAGTGCATAGGACCACTAGTGTAAAAGACTAAGAAAAAGAACCCACACTAAAAGTGTGTGTGTGTGTGTGTGTGTGTGTGTGTGTGTGTGTAGGGCAATTATTTGCTGGTTACTGGCATGTGGGGTGTGGGGTAAGGGTGGTGAGGGCAAGGTGGAACACAGGGCAGGGAACAGACATGGGATAGTTTGGGTGCTATGGAGGGGGATGGAAGAACAGAGAGGATGGAGAACAATTAGGCAGGTTTGCATGGGCTAAGCAAAGTTGTATCATCTGCATATCGCAGGTTGTTAATGAGTCTTCCTCTAATCATGATGCCACATTTTTCTTCATATAACCCATCTTCTCAGATTATTTGCTCAGCATACAGGTTGAATAAGTATGATGAAAGAATACAATGCTGTCACACACCTTTCTTAATTTTAAACCATTCAGTGCTCTGTTCGAACAACTGCCTCTTGGTCCATGTGCAGATTCCTCATGAGCACAATTAAGTGTTTCGGAATACTCATACTTCGCAATGTTGTCTATAGCTTGTCATGATTCACAGAATCGAAAGCCTTTGCATAGTCAATAAAGCACAAGTAAACATCTTTCTGATATTCTCTACTTTCACCCAAAGTCCACCGGACATCAGCAATGATGTCCTCAGAGTAACCCATCATATTTTCTAGCTCCATAATCTGAGTTGCGAGACTTGAATTCTAAAGCTGAGTTTCTTCGTTTGAAAATCGGGAAGAACTAGAGCATATACTGTAAAGGACTGCGTGAGGACAGCGTTAGCTAACACTTGTTTGCTGAGTTCACCGCCTGCAGTACAGTAAAGCCTCAATGTTAATTCATTGTTGTTAGGTACCCTTTAGTTAGTTCACGTGCCCAGCGATTCTGTGTACAACAGGAGGAAAAACGGCCCGCCCTGCACCATCCTCTCAAAAGCTGCTGCCACTGCGCCAGTCCAGCTCGCAGGGCGTCTCCCTCTTTCTTACTGTCCCTCCACTTTACCAAGCATGAGGTCCTTTCCAGGGACCAAAGAACGAGAAACAAAGTCTCACTATCCTGGCTTCCAAGGAGCATTCTAGTTGTACTTCCAACACTGATTTGTTTTTTGTTTTTCTGGCAGTCCATGGTACCTTTAATATTCTCTTCAACACCGTTAACTCAAATGCATCAATTCTTCTATGGTCTTATTCACCGTCCAACTTTCATGTGCATATGAGGCTATTGGATCAGGCTCACCTTAGTCCTTAAACTGACATCTTTGCTCTTGAACACTTTAAGGAGATCCTGTGCAGCAGATTTGCCTAACGCAATACATTGTTTGATTTCTTGACTGCTGCTTCCATGAGTGTTGTTGATGATGGAGCTAAGCAAAATGAAGTCTTTAACAGCTTCAAACTATTGTTACTACTAAAGCTTTTTTATTTTTTATTTTTGATCATGGTTCTGTTTATTTTTTTATTTATTTTAAATGTTTTATTGTGAATTATGTGATAGTTTACATGGGAGAACATTAGTTTTACATTCATTCTGATATGGGTTAGTCATTGCCATGGTTACACTCCCCTCCATGCAATCCTTCCCCGTGTTCCCCAGGTCTTCAGCACACAGTCGCTCTCCCTCTCTGGATCTAAAGTCTCCAGCTGCTCCATTGCCCCCCTGCCCGTCATCATCTCTGGCTCCATTTCAGGCATCACTGCTTCTCTGGGTAGGGTCCCGCTCTCTGCTCTTCTCCCTTGATGGTCCTAGGGACCTCTGCTCCTAGACTGAAAAGTTAATCACTCCCCTCCTTGCTATAAAACGTCTACCTTTACATTTCCGACCCTCACAATCAGTCCTGATAACAATTATTCACTATTGTATCACAAGAGACCCATCTGCATTTCGTTGCATCAGCCCCTACTAGTCAGATTGAATACTGCTCACTGGAGATTCTACCTTCCTCCAGGCCCTCTGGATCTAGGTTCCCTCTTGAAAGCTTGTAAGCCAGTCACTTCTTGCCTTTGTAGCTCCCCACCCCCCATTTTGGGTAGCCAATGTCCAAGTTGCCCATCCCTGTCTACTCTGTGTGGAGGGGGTGGGAATGATACTTCTTTTTTTTTTTTTCCTCTTTCTTTTTACTTCTAGTTGAGCTCTGATCATCCAGTCACTGAAGCCAGGACAAGTGGGTATTATCTGCAAGTGTGGGTGTTCTTATGCATATGCCCTCTCTTCTTATCAGGTGGACTAAAGCTTGTTTGTTTAAATGAACTCGTACCAGTGGAATTCCTGCATGTTAAATCGAATGGTGTGGACACTTAAAAAGTTTTATTTATTATGAAATTCCCTTTCATACCCTTCCCACTAGCAGTGTGTTGGCGAATGGCATTGCCACCCATGCTTACCATTCTTGAAGCCTTTCATAGCTGTATGTGTTTTCTGTTGTTGCATAACAAACAACCACAATCTTAGGGGTTTAAGACATGTTTGGTATCTGATAGGTGCTGTGGATCAGGAGTTTGGTTGGATATTATTTTATCTTAGGGTCTTCCAAGACTGTAATTAAGGTGGTGGCCAGGCCATCTGTAGAATCTGTCTCTAAACTTGGTTGTTGCTGGTAATGTGCCATGGAGTCGAGTTGGTTCCAACGCACAGGAACGCTGTGTAGGGTTTCCGAGGGTAAACCCTTAGTAGAGCAGGAAGTCGTATCTTTCTCCCTCAGAGTGTCTGATGATTTCAAACTGCTGACCATGCAGCTGGCAGTCCAGCTGATAATCTGCTATGCTCCTAGGGCTCCTTCCTGTAAGCTTGTTGTTGTTGTTGTGAAGTGCCGTCGAGTTGATTCCGACCGACAGCGACCCTGTATAGGGTTTCCAAGGAGCAGCTGGTGAGCTTAACAGCCGACCTTTAGTGTCCTTCCAAATTCATGTCTACCCAGAACCTTAGAATGTGGTTTTATTTGGAAATGGGGATCTTTGCATATACAATGACTTTAGATGTGGTCGTACTGGAGTAGTTGTTGATGTTAAGTGCCACCAAGTCGGTTCCAACTCACAGAGACCCCATACAGGGTTTCTGAAGAACTGCTGGTGGGTTTGAACTGCTGTCCTTACGGTTAGCAATCCAGTGCTTATCCTACAGTGCCACACCAGGACTCCTATTGGATTGTTGTTTTTGTTAAGTGCTGTCGAGTCAGTTTTGACTCATAGCAACTCTGGACAGGGTTTCCAAAGAAGAGCTGGTGAGTTTGAACTGCATGTTTTTGCCCTATTTAAAATCATACCATATAGAATGTGTCTTTTATTATCATCAAATAACATATCAAGATCAAAAACAATGACCATTTCCTGTTTGATAATGAGCCACAACCACCAAAAAAAGCTCTTGTTTGCATTGCTGTTGGAAATACGTATATGTTAGCTATAGCCACAATAATCCTATGCAACAAATTTCCCCTAAAATCAGTGGTTCAAAACAATCGTCACTTTTGTTCTTACTCATGCATCTTACAGGTAAAAAATGAAGCCTGTAGGTCAGACATCTGCTTGTTGATCTAGGCTTGACCTCAGCTGGGCTGGCCTTCAGACCGTGGGTGGTGAGACCTACACAATTCACCTCTCATCTTCCTTGGATCGGTGCGTTTGCTGTTGGTGCCATAAAGTCTAGTCTCACTCATAATGGTTCCATGCACACCAGACGAAACATGTCCAGCGCCATCCTCACAATTATTATGTTTGAGCCCATTGCTGTTTTTTTGGTTATCAAATGATCCTTTATTGACTATTTTCTTTGTAGTTCTTAACTAGATGGGCATTCCCAACACCACTATTGATGTCATCTATGATGTCATGAGGGTGGGAGCTTTACACATGACTCAGACCTTATCACATGCTATCAAAAAACTCCGAATGGGGAAAACATGTGATCAGTTTGGCAGAGCCCACATGAGGTGTTCTCACCTTATTCAATATAAGAGGACTCATACTGGTGCACACTAGGAATGAAAGCAGTTTTAGAAAAGTTAACCATAGTTCTCACCTTATTTGACATACCATTTAGAAAAATCCAAAGACCGTAATCAATGTGAAAAAAACTACCAGTTGGGACTTCATTTGATTTGATCTCCAAGGTAAACAAACCAGAGTAGCTGCCAGCATTCCTGGGTGTGTGGACACCTCACTTCAGCCTCTGCTTCCTGGTCCTTTCAACTTTTCTTCTGGCTTTCCCTCTATAATGTTCAAAGTTCCCTCTCTAATTCTCTTAGGAGGCTATGTGATTGTATTTAGGGCCCACCCTGATTGCTGCTGTTAGGGGCTGTTGAGTCAACTTTCACTCAGAGCAACTGTATGTACAGCACAAGGAAACCCTGTGCGGTCCTGCCCCTTCTCACAGCGTGAGGTCTGAGCCCACTGTTGTGGCCACGGTGTCCATCCACTTGTTGAGGGGCTTCCTCTTTTCCACTGAAAACCCGGGTGAAGCTTCCCATTTCAAGATCTTAATCAAATACAAAAACTCCTGTTTCCATAGATCATGTCCAGGTGTCTGGGATCAGAAGTCTGTCTTGGTTAGCTAGTGCTGCTATAACAGATATGCCTCAGGTGGTTGTCTGTAACAAACAGCGTGTCTCACAGTTTCAGGGGCCAGTAGTCTTACTTCAGGGCCCCAGCTCCAGAGGAAGGCTTTGTCTCTCTCTGCTGATCTTATGGTGTGATGTAGTGATCTTATGGTGTGATTTCATTTCTCCTCATTTCTCTGTTGCTTAATCTCAGTCTTTTACACATACTTTAAGATGACGAATTTTAAACACACCCTACACTGCCACTATAACATAACCAATGCGATTGACTCTGATATGGGTTAGGATTTACAACATGGGGGCTGGGGGCGGACACAATTCAGTCTATAACTAATTTGTTGATTGTTGCAAAGTGCCATTGAATCGCTTCCGACCCATAGCGACCCTGTAGAGGGTTTCCTAGGAGCAGCTGATGAGCTTGAACCACTGACCTTGTGGTTCAAACCAACTTTGTAGTCCAGCGTATTAACCTATGCCACACCAGGATTCCATAACTGATTTAGTACACTCGTAATCTTTAGTCAAAAGTCTAGGTTCCAGCGTTTATGTTCTTTGCTTTGAGGAAATTGCTACAAACAGGAAAACGCTTTGTGCACTGATTAGCTTGGATAGGGACACCTCCACACCCCTGTATTGCTTGTTACGGCAGCGAGAATGGAATGAAGCTTTGTGACTAGGGCCCATTGAGGGCCTTCCCATGGTGCTGGATTGAGGGGTCAGCCACACTCAAAACTGTCCCCACACCTGCTGAAGTTCTCTAAGGGAAAAGTAAGTGGGGAGATGCCACACATCAACCTCAAAGACCTCCTCCTCCCTCTCTGAGTTATGAGAATCTTTAAAATGCTAGTCTTCCCTTTACACTCCAGGGGACATCACTTTGCCCTTACAGCAATCCCACCATGCTGTCTGCTGGGGCCCCCATCTCCTGGAGGTTTTTTGGATGTTGAGACTTCACTTGGTTTTAAATCTCTTCTGCCAACAATTCCAGAAACTTCCAACATCAGCAGCCCTCAGTTTGAGCTTATGACCTTAACATCAGGGCTTCAACTGGTCCATTCTGGTTCAATCCTGTTACAGATTAAATTGTTATCAACTTGCCTGGGCCGTGATTCTCAGTTTGTCAATTATATAACAATGTAATCACCCCCATGATGTGGTTCTGGTTTAATTATCATGTGTCTGTGATAAATTATGTGCTAATAAGGCAGGATTAGAGGCAGTTACATTAACACAGCAAGATATAACCAACAGGATTAGGTAGTAGCAAGAGTCGATCTCTTTTGAATTATAAAGAGATTGAACAAGGAAGCAGAGATAAGAGAGACGTCAGTGCCACCAAGAGAGAAGAGCCTTTGTACCTAGGGTCCTGAGCTAGGAACCTCCTAGACCCTGGGAAAGCAGAGGCTAAGCTATACGGAGCTATGCCAAGTCCACGGTGTTGTCAGGAGACAAGGGCTCTCCCCAGTCAACAGAGAGACAGCCCTCCCTTAGAACAGACTGGTGCCTGAATCCTGACTTCTAACCTCCTAAACAAAGAGCTCCGATAGCGTACTGGTTACGAGTTGGGCTGCTAACTAGTCAGCAGATCAAAACTGCCAACCATTCTGCCGGAGAAAGATGAGGCTTTCTGCTCCCATGAAGATTTACAGCCTTGGAACTCCTATGCAGGGTCACTGAGTTGGAACCAACTCCATGGCACACCACCACCATTACCAACCTCCTGAACTGTGAGGAAATCAATATTTGTCAAAGGCATCCACTTGTGCCATTTGTTATAGCAGCACTGGATAGCTAAAGCAGACTCCCTGCTGAGAATCTGCTTTTCCACCCCAGATGTACTGAATCAGAATCTACATTTTAAAGCCATCCTCAGGACTCTTAACTTAGTTAGGGATACAGAAGAATCACCTAGGGCTATTGCTAAATTGTAGATTCTGATTCAGTAGATTTGAGGTGGAACTGCAAATTCTCAGCAGGGAGTCGAACCAGATCAGGTTCAAATCCCTGCTTAATACTCAGGAGAGGGCTCTGGTGTAAATAAGCTTCACCTGAGTAGACTTCTATGCTCGACCCCATGGTCAGTCAACCTTTCCTTAACGCGGCAGACCTTGGCTTCCTCTACAGACAACAAAATGTCACACACTTCCTTTCCCAGCTTTTCTTGTACTCAGCTCATGAACTTAAGGTTCAGTCCTGGTTTGGGGTCTGAGAAAGCATAGGAAGAGGGCTTCTGGGCAAGGTACCCCATGTGGGCAGAATAATGGAGCTCGTACACTTGTGGATTCCACACATTTCTAGAAGTAGAGACAAGGTCAAAGCCAGGGAGAGATTTTAAAACGCTCCTCTATTGCTGGTACTGAAGTTGCAGGAAGGTGCCAGGGGCCAAGAAATGCAGTGGCATCTAGAAACTGGAAAAGGTAAGAAAAGAGATTCTTCCTTAGAGCCTCGAGAAGGCATACAGGCCTACTGACGTCTTGATTTCAGCCACCTAAGACCCTGTTAAACTTCTGATCTCCAAAACTGGGAGAAAATAAAGTTTGGGGGCATCTGTTACAGCAGCAAGAAGAAAACTAACAAACTCCCATTCAACGTCTTCACATTTATTGCCAGGCTCCCCACATGTCAATCACCCTGAAGCTGTGTGGCCAGAGCTGTGTGGCCAGCTGCCTCTGAGTGGTTCCTACTCACAGCGACTCCATGTGACAGAGCAGAACTGCCTCACAGGGTTTTCTAAGCTGTAATCTTTACAGGAACAGATTATTGGGGTCTTTCTCCTGTAGAACCACTGGGTGGGTTCAATCTACCAGACAAAGTGGTTAGCGGTCAAGTCACCAGGGCTCCTTTAGGACCAACCGAAAGAGAAAGCTGAGGGCCGAGCCAAAGGATGGACAGTGCCATGTGACCGGTGAAGCCAAGGACCAGCCTTGGAAACTCCTGCTCCAATGTTTTAGGTATTAAGATATCCAGTGGGAGGAGACTTTAACACTCTCCTTTTCCTTGCTGGTTTCTGCTCACAAATCTGTGGTTGATTCTTGCAAAGTCAGGATTTGGAGACTTCTAGAAGTAACTATCACAATGAACCAGGCTCTGAAGGCTCAGGTGAAGTGGCACTCGCCTCAGCCACCCCTGGGAGACACACAAGGCACACAGACCCACTGCCAACAGGAAGCCTGATCGCTTTCACTGTCTCAATGCACAGCCAGGGGACAAGAGAGACATTCGAGAGACAGATGTTCCAGAGGTCCAAACGTACCGCATGAAAACAAGCTCTGGGGTGTCGTGGGTTCATCCAGTTATACAAGTAGATGTGGGTAGAGTATTCTCATAAATTCCTCCCCTTCTTCATATTCTTCATAGTGGGAGATACAACTGGGTGAAAAAAGTTTTAGCAATATACCATGGCACCTCAATTACAAATAAACTGTGCAAACTTGCTGAACCACAGAAGGACCACACCTCTTCCTCCAAACAAAGTGCTGTGATTATAACTTTGTATTAGTGACTTTAGTATCTGAATTTCTGGGCAGAAAAGCAGCAATGTTTTAGAACTAGTTGTTTCTGGGAGCATTTCTCCTTAATGAGTTTGAATTCACCTTGTGTTAAAAAAAAAAAAAAAAAAAAAGTCAGTTCCTTCTTGCACATTTTGAAGACAAAGCCCAATAGCCAACCTTTGCAAAAGGCCCCTTTGTTTTTCCATTTGTTCATGTAGTAAGCCTATTGATCAAGTTTGGAAGAATTGACCATTTACAAATTGTCCTTCCCATCCTGAAACAGAGTCTTCATTTATTCATTTACTTTTCATTTTTCTGGACACTTATCTTCATGTAGATTCCCTGTACTTCCCAGCAAATTGATGACTAAATGTTTTATATTTTTATGTTTATATGGCAAAAATCTTTCAAAATATGTTATTGAGAAAATTTTGCGCTCATATGCATATGTTAATTTATGTGCATTTCTTATTCTGCCTGGTTTTCTGCAATCTATTTTAAAAAATTCCCAGTTGGGTTTTTAAGTGGTGGTGGTGATTCTGTGCCATCAAGTTGGTTTCAACTCCTAGGATCCTGTACAGGGGTTTCCAAGGTTGTAAATCTTTACAGAAGCAGAAAGTTTCATCTCTCTCCCTGAAAGCTTTATGAAGAGCAGTAGAACTTTGTCAGATACACTGCCAGATGATGAGGCCCTCATCTTGATATAACAGTATGAATGGAGTAAAGCCTCTAGGAACTTCATTTACTGATGGGGCACAACTCCAAAAATGAGGAGAAACAGTTGCAAACATCCATTATTAATTAGAACATGGAATGTATGAAGTACGAATCTAGGAAAACTGATTTGTCAAAAATGAAATGGAGTGCATAAAGCTCAATCTCTTAGGTATTAGTGAGCTGAAATAGACTGGTATGGGCCATTTTGAACACAAAGTCATATGGTTTATTATGCCAGGAACGACAAATTGAAGAGGAATTGTGTCACATTCATTGTCCAAAAGGACATTTCATACTCTATCTTGAAGTACAACTACGCAGATGTAAATTCAGCCAGAAGCTAAAGAAAATGAAAACCAGTCCATAAAAGCAAAATATGACCTTGAATATATCCCACCTGAATTTAGAGAACATATCATGCGCAGATTTGATTAGAGTTGTGAGACGACATCAAGAACAGGAAGATAGGAAAGAAAGACCAAAATGGGTATCAGAAAAGACTCTGAAACTTGCTCTTGAACATAGAGAAGCTAAAGTAAATGGAGTAAGGAGGTTTAAAACCGGAATAGAAAACTTCAAAGAAGAGTTCAAGACAGAGTCAAGTATTATAATGAAATGTGCAAAGAACTGGAGGTTGAAAACCAAAAGGGAAGAACACACTTTGTTTCTCAAGCTGAAAGAACTGAAGAAAAAACCTCAAACTCCGACTTGAAATACTGAAGGGTTCCTGTTGTGGTACTGAACCACAAGGTCAGTTTGAACCTCAAAGTTGGCAGTCCAAACCCCCCAGTTGCTCCTCAGAAACCCTTTACAGGGTCGGAATGAGTTGGAACTGACTTGACGGTTCTTAACAAAACAGCAACACCAACAACATGGACAAGATCATGAATGACACAGGAAACATAATGAGATGGAACAAATACAGAGTCACTGTACCAAAAAGAAACAGCCAATGTTCAACCACTGTAAGACATAACGTACGATCAAGAAGTAATGGTACTGAAGAGAGAAATTCAAGCTACACTCAAGGTATTGGCGGAATACAAAGTGAAATCTTTCAACAAACTGATGGAGCATTGAAGGTGCTCACTCATCTATGCCAAAAAAATTAGAAGGCAGATATCTGGCCAGCTAATTGGAAGAAATCCATATTTGTGCCTGTTCCAATGAGAGGTGACCTGACAGAATGCAGAAATCATCAAACAATATCATTATCACATGCAAGTCAAATTTTGCTGAAGGTAATTCAAAACAATGGCAGCATACATCAACAGGGAACTGTTGGAAATGGAAGCAGGATTCAAGAGGATGTGGAACAAAGGATATCATTGCTGACATCAGAGGAGTCATGGCTGAAAGCGGAGAATACCAATTGCTTTATTGTTTATACTGCTTTTGACTGTGTAGATCATGACAAACTATGGGTATCATTGTGAAGAATGGGTTTTTCAGAACACTGAATTGTGCTGACAAGGAAGCTATACATAAACCAAAAGTCAGTCATTGGACCAGAACAAGGGGATACTGGATGGTTTAAAAAAAAGAAAGGTATGCACTAGGTTTGCACCTGAGCAACTGGATTATATTAAGAACGGGGCATCAGAATTAGAGGAAAACTCATTAAGAACCTGTAATATGCAGATGATACAACCTTGATTGCTGAAAGTGATGAGGACTTGAAAGTATTTATTGATGAAGATCAAAGTCTACAGCGGTACTTCAGTATGGATTGCACCTCAACGTAAAGAAAACAAAAATACTTACCACTGGACCACTAAGTATTATAATTGGAGAAAAGAGTGAAGTTGTCAAAGACTGAATTTTGCTTGGATCTACAGTCAACACTCATGGAAGCAGCAGTCAAGAAATCAAATAACATATTGCATTAGGCAAATCTGTTAAACATGACCTGTTAAGGTGTCCAAGAGTCAAGTTATCAGTTTGAGGACTAAGGTGTGCCTGATCCAAGCCGTGGTATTTTCCACAGCCTCATATGCATGTGAAAGTTGGGACAATGAATAAGAAGTGACCCTTGAGGTTCAAATGGACCTTGTGGTCTAGTGCTTATCCTACAGCACCACATCAGGACTCCCTGCCCCTACTCGCTTAGGGGTCGGTCCAGCCCTCCTGTCCTCGTAAGGTTTCCGAGGCCACAAAAACGGACTCTCACTTCTTCCTCCAAGAGTGGATTGTTGGAGCTGATGAGTGCCGACACCAATCTGTAGGTTAGCAGCCAAACGCTTTACTCACTGCACTACGAGGGAGCCTCCTCTCCCCATGAGATGCAGAAATTAGTCCCACTATACACGGATACAATTTGCCTTTCTCTCTCACACACACTCTCTACCGGACTTAACAACGGACCCCAGGACTTCCGCACAAGCCCCCAACCCTCCTGTCCTCCGTTCCACCCTACGCGGGCTTGACCTTGGGGCGGGGCACGAGCTTCTTCCAGTTTGGGTCGCAAGCCCACGCAGATGCTGGAGCCCCATGGCTTGGCATCTCCTGCTTAAGACCTCTCGTGTTCAGCTGAGCTGCTGAGAAACTCCGTCGTCTACACGCTACCAGTTGGCTTAATCCTCCCCGTCTGTAGCCCAAAACGAGCCACACTCGTTTTGGTGAGGCCGCAGTTTAGGCGTGGCCGGGCGTGTCGCGCCGCGAGGGCGTCTGGGAGTTGTAGTCCGGACGGCCGCGCTGACGCACTTGGCCTCGGGCCGCCGGGCGCCATTATACGACGCGGACGTGGGTGAGTGCGGCGTGGAGTCGGCGCCCGTCGGGGGCTTCGCCCACAGGGCCAGCTGGGCGGACCCACTTGACGTCCGGGGTTTCTTCGGGAGGTCGCGTCTTGCTTCGACCTCTCTTGCACCGCACCGGGGTCAGGCGAAGCTTGACCCCATCTCACGGCTGGGGCTGCCTGGTCCGGAACGCGGGAGCTAGGAGGAAGACCGCACCTTCTGGGCTTGGTGGGGATGAGGAGGATTCCAACTGCTTCCCGGCGCAGGGGAGAACAGAGGAGAGCCGGCCCATTCCATGCGTTGGGACAGTTCGGGGCACCCCCACTCGCTGGCCTTGGCGGCTATCTGAGCACGCTCCGAGGTCGGGGACTGGGGGGTGCACTAACTACTTCCGGCTTGGGTCCTCTGGGCGGAGCCTCCGGGCGACAGGCCGTCACTCCTCTCCCTCCCTTCCCAGTACTGGCCTTCCCAGGACCTTGGCCACCCCCACGAGAGCCATGCTGAGGAGCCGTGAGGAAAGAATGCCCTCCGCGCTCCCCAAGGCCTGGTCCGGGGTAAGTAGAGGTTTCCGTAAGTTTGAGTCTGCCTCTACTCGGGGGTCGGCCCCCTAACATCCCCAGACCCCCCGGGTGAGGGAGGGGCTTTCCTAAAGGAACTGCAGGTGTGTGTCCAACGAGTGGTCCGAGCGAGCGGAGACTAGAGCTCAGACTCCATGCCTTCCGGTGGATTCAGGCTCGGAACTACCTGACTTCCTGGAAACCCGACAGCATAGAGTAAACGCAGTCTTATCGAAGCGAACGTCCGCACCTGTCTCCCATGCAACAGTGGGGACCTTCTCTGCAGAGGTCAGGGTTAGGTTGGGGGGCTCTCTAATTTATGCTTTCAAGTGAGAGGTCTGAGCAGGCATCAGGTTGGTATGTAGGCTCCAACAGCTCCTTTGGTACCAAGTGAGTTGAACTCGGTTCCAAGGAGAAGAGACAGGATGTCATCCTAATGGAAGGAGAGAACGTGCTGGGGATTCTACCGAGGGAGTCCCCTGTGGGAGGCTTGCCTAGACTGAAGTTGGAAGGTTAAGGAGAAATGGACAGGTTTTCAGTAGAAGAAGCACCCTCTTCTGTTTTCCTTGTTGTGACCTGAACTAGGGTCACGCCTGGGGCTGGCTGAGTTTTTAAACACAGGCATACCTCTCCCATAGATCAGCATGATGAAACAAACATCGCAATAAAGCAACTTGAGATTACTGATTCCCAGTGCACATAAAAGTAACGTTTTACACAATTCACAATAAAAAGTTTTGTTGTTTTTTTTAAAGTTACACTGTCCTGTGTAGTAACATGAAAAATGTGAAATATTGAGAGACTTAAGCAAAATGTGATGTAGACATAAAGCAACCATAAGCTATTAGAAAAACAACTTGCTCGACACAGGGTTGCCACAAACATTCAATTTGTTTGGAGGGGAAAAAAACCAAACAGTTTCCTGCAAAGCACAATAAAACGAGGTATGCCTGTAAAGGTAGGACCCGAGATGGGACTTGGATTTTCTAGAACCCAGAAGATTCAGGTCACATTGTAGAACGTCCTCTGCACCCTGGGTTTGGCCTGCCTTTCCTCTCCTGTCAGTGTGGGTGACGACTGGCAGTAGCTAAACAGGAACTTGTGGGTCTTAGGAACCAGTGACCTTTGAAGATGTGACCCTGGGTTTCACCCCAGAGGAGTGGGACCTCTTGGATTCCATGCAGAAGACTCTGTACAGGGAGATGATGCTGGAGAACTACCGGAACCTGGTCTCAGTGGGTAAGGCTGGCCTCTCTGTGTCAATAAAGATCACGCTTTGAAACACAAACGTGATGCCTCTGAGGTGTGTGTGTGTCTGTGCTTGGGATCAGGCTGCAGGGACCCGAGTGGACATGTTTGGACCCAGGGGACACAGGGAGGATTTGCTTTGCACCCATAGAAAATGGTCAACTCTGGTACTACTGAAGTTTCACCTACGCCGTCCCTCAGAGTCCCTAGAGGTCTTAAGGTGGGTCTGTTAGGGGTGTTTTTAACCTCAAAGAGAGGCATTTGTTTTCCTGACAAGAGGTCCAGCCAAATGTAGTCCAGAAAATCCAGAAATATCGAGGTTCTTGGTGCACTCCTTTAATGTCCATTGTTAGCATGTTCATTTTCATCTGCAGGTGTGGGGCCTGTTGGGTAGTTGCGGATCCAAGAGTTAGATCCATATTGAAGACAGAAAGAAGGGGCATGGGTAACCCTGGCCAGCAATCATTTCACAGTGGTCACATAATCAAAGCAAAACCTTTTCCGGAAGGGCCCCAGCTGGCCTCGCTTTCTGTATCATTGGCCAGAAGTGGGGCCCACGACTGTCCCTAACGACAAATGACCATGGGGAAGCAAGCATCAGGCACGTGGGATTAGGCACTGCCCTCCACCAGAAGGTCCCTTAGAAGGGGGAGGGAGCATAGTGTGTGCCACGGCAGGACGGCATTTTCTCCGGAACACAGCCCCCCAAAGCCCTGTCTCTTTTCCCTTGAGCAGAACATCAGCTTTCCAAACCAGAGGTGGTGTCTCAGTTAGAGGAGGCAGAAGAGCTATGGCTGAAGGACAGAGCAATTCCTCAAGACACCTTTACAGGTGAGAACCAGGCCTTTGGGAGTCCCTGCAGGTAACTGGTGTTTTGGGAAAGAAGGAAGGTAGGCAGAGACCTCCAGGGAGGTACTGTTTAGAGCAACTGCAGACATGAATCAGTGCAGGTATGCAGTGCCCTGTGTTCCTGCCTCAATGTCAGCGGTCACCTGCTTGAGTGTGAAAACCTGATGTAGGTGACAGGTGGTATATGGAGTAAGGGTGGAAGATTCCTTCACCTAGAGTTAATGCCCTTTAGTAATCATTAACTTTGTGGTATGTGTATTCCTGGTGTGGCTCTGTAGAATAAGCACTGGACTGCTAACCAAAAGGTTGCACGCAGTTCAAACCCATCAGCTGCTCCTCAGAAACCCTAGACAGGGTTGCCATGAGTTGGAACTGACTTGATGGCACTTAACATTTGAACTTATATTTACATTTTGGGAATATTTATCTGCTCTTCTTGATGAACATTCCAATTTTTCCCAGTTTTATGTATCTGGATTGTG
Source organism: Chrysochloris asiatica (assembly GCF_000296735.1). Classification (NCBI taxonomy): domain Eukaryota; kingdom Metazoa; phylum Chordata; class Mammalia; order Afrosoricida; family Chrysochloridae; genus Chrysochloris; species Chrysochloris asiatica. The sequence goes on along the minus strand of NW_006409003.1, from coordinate 401,999 downwards.
GCAACTTCTGGACACACATTTCATACAGGAGTTGGGTGTTTCTGTAAGTTGATTTCTTGAACTGGAACTGCAGGATCAACCAGTGTATCATTTTAAAATCTGGTAACAGCAATTATCTGCTGAAATCTTTAAAAACATACATAGCTGCAAGTATACACGGAGTTCTTTTTGTCCTTCATCACAGTAATTAATTCATAATTTTTATGTTTTATAGATAGGATAGACAAAAGAAAGTTCCCATTTAACCCATTTATTTTATTTTGCATTTCTCTCACTACTGGTGAAATTGACTATATTTTCATACATTTGTATGAAAAATTTGTATTTCTTTTGTGAGTTCCTATCCTTTCCCATTTTTTCCTATTTTTTTTTTCATCTTTTGCCTTTTTTTTTTTTTTTAAGATAGCCTCTTACCATTTGGAGTCCTGGTGTGGTGCTATAATGTAGGTTAACACGCTGGACTGCAAAGTTGGTTTGAACCACAAGGTCCGCAGTTCAAACTCGCCAGCCACTCCTCGGAAACCCTACACAGGCTTTCAGTCACTGTGAGTCAAAACCAACTTGATAGCACTCAATAACAACATTACTGTATAGATGTCGTACATTTTAGGGTCTTTCTTTCTCCTATGAAATCTATTGTTATTTCATTTCATATGTAAGTAGATTGTATAAATACTTTTCTATATTCTAGTAGGGTTTTCTTTGTCTTTTGTTTTTCTGGAATTCATTCTTACACATAGCGTGAGGTGCAAGTACTCTTGATAATCATTTTCTGACCAGATCCTTCTCTGTTGGGATCCCCGTCTTTGCTGTAGAATACAATTCCCATTGTCATTATGCTCTGGTCCCTTCTAGACTTCCCCTTTAACTCTCTTATCATTGTCTTTGTGAAAGTGCTGTACTGCTTTGGTAACTGCTTCACAGCAAGCTTGGGTCAATGGTAGTGCATCTCTTTCTTTCTTTTTTTATGAAATTCCAGATGAACAATGATCCTTAGTTCATTGGGAGTTGCTGAAGAAATGCTGTTAAGTGTGTCTTATCTGTTACTGGATTTAGAAGTTACCTGTGGAAGGAGTGGTCTGTCTGTCAGGTTTGGGTACCAGTATTCAAGGAGAGATCAGCTTGGGCTGCTCATTTCCTGTGCTCTCTTAGGCCTTCCCAGGACCACTCCACTTTCAGTGTGTTGTTATAGATCTTTGTATTCATGTTATGTCTGATGAACCAGTCATGCTGTTGAGTCTTCTCATCATTTATAAAAGTTTTGAGTTTTCCCAGTATGAAATAATTTCACCAAAAATATAAAGGAAGAGGCAAGTAAGCTAGTGTTTTTTACTTGTAGGCTATTGTGTTACATCTGTGCCTATAAACATGTGACTCCCACCATGTGATGAGTGGGTATTGGGCCTCTGGCTTAAACCGGGAAGTTTCTGGGTTTTGATGTGCATTATGCTGGATTCTGCTTTGATTCAGATCATTGTTTTCTCAAATGAAATCATCATCTATTTCTTTTTGATAAAAGAAGATTTGGGACTGCCCTTTTTTTCAGTAAGTGAAGATTGATACTGTGTTTCTCCAGCGCTCTAAGGCTCTAAGCTGTGACTACAGCTCTTCTCTGTCTTGGATGACCAGCTGGTGAGATGATAATCACCTGGTGAAGTGTGCTTTTAGTTCTGTAACCTTTTTTTTTTTTTTCTTTTTTCTTTCCTTTAAAAAATAATTTTTGCATCAATATTCACAAATTAGGTTGGATGGTGGTGGCGTTTGTTTTTCTTTGTTGTGGTATCTCTCTCAGTGTTTGCATCAGTATGTGCTGGGTTTGTAAAGAAGCTTCCCATGCTTTTCCTTTTCTTTGTTTTCTGTTCTGATTCAGATGTTGTTGGAACTATATCCACTGCTGAGTGTTTGCACGGTGGAATCCACGACATTTGGTCCCCTCATCTTTCGTTAGGGTCTTCTGTTGGCCAAATAGAGGGATTGGACTTGCTACGGCTCCTCATCCCCTCTTTGGGGTCCTATTTCTGGTTTCTCCAGGTTTCAGCTTAATGGCTCAGCATTAGCATTTTCTGTTTTTGCCCCATGTTCCAAATTGTTCCTTTCATTCCTTTAAATAACCCCTATGTTGACTTAGTTGTTGTTGTTAAGTACTGTGGAGTCGGTTCAGGTTAGTACACGTCACTAAATTAGCCTCATCCATAATGAGAGCAAGTTGCATCTGTCCAAAGGGTAACTTTGTTCTTTTGATTCCGTCTCCTAATGGCTCTTCATGGCTTTGTGGTGTTGGATGTATTATCTTACCCTCCCTGGACCTCAGGTCCTGTTTCTGTGAGAGCAAACCTGGTTCCTCATAGCTGTGCACATGTCCTGGATGATCTAGTTCTTAAAAGCTGTAGTTTTCAAGAAAAAGCTAACTCCAGATCTTTGGGGTGTCTCACAGTGGGAGGCTGTGTGTGGTGAAGCTCATAAGGACTCGCTCTTTATGGGCTGGGTTCATCTCTGCTGTCACAGAGCCCTTTATTTGATGTTTGACCCCCATTCTGACCCTTTCTTCATCTCATAAATATTACTGTCATAGGCACAGGACCAGGCAGTGTTTCATTATGGTGTTCATTGGATCACTGTGACCTGGAACCAACTTGATGGTACCTGACAATAACAAACACTGGCTGTTTGGTGATAAGCCAATGATAATGGCCTTTTTTTATTAATTACTGGATGTAGTTAATAAGTTGGGATGAATACTGAGGAGAAGACAAGGTGTACAGCGAGGAAGCAGGGGGAATTACTCTAGAAGAGATGGTCTAGAGACATTGAGGCTGTCGAATTTAAGCCATTCCTGAAGGGAAAGAAGTCTTTAGATACGTAAGAGCTTCCAGTCTTGAGAGACACGGTTGTGGTGACCGGACTTGGAACATTTGGAAAATGGAAAGTTAAACAATGGGCTGGGATGAGGTAACCAAGGTGCAGAGATGCGAGAGTTGCAGACAGAAAGGTGGATGCAACAGAACCCACATGCCCTCGAACTGTGTCAGTACAGAACCAGGTTTTGAGTAGGCCTGTGACTTGGCGTTTCAGAGCTCATCCCTTGTGCTTGTGAAGAAAGACTTGGTGGTGGTACAAGACCAGAAGCAGGCAGGGGCTGTTGTTTGATCTGGGAGAGGAGCAGTAAGGATGAGGAGACGTGAGAGACTTGAAGGTGGACTGTTTGGGACCAAAGGAGAGGAAGCCACTGACTCTTACAGGTCATACATGACACGAAAGCTTCAGGGCACTTTCCGTTACTATTCTTTATAACATGTATTTATGACATACTTTATATTTTGATAGCACTTTTTAAAAATGCAATGAAGGAGAAAAGTTACTACTGGGATTTTTAGATTAGCTAATGAAATGGGGAAAACTGGTGAAAAAATAGGTTTTTTTGAAGGATAGAAATGTAGCGTGTTGGGTGGGAGGGTTATGATGTTTGGTTTTTTAATTTTAACTTTTAAACAGAAATCGTTAAGTTAGAGCTTGCATCTAGATTCAGCAGTTTACTGAACTTCACGTATGCAGTTCAGTAACAAAGCATGAGTGAGGGTTGCTGACAGATACCCAAGGAGAGGTTTGCACGGCCAGTTGCATGCACCATTCTGAAACCAAGAAGGACACTGGTTGTCGTTAAGTGCTGTCGAGTTGGTACCAACTCATAATGACCCTATGTAGAGTTTCCGAGGAGCAGTTGGTGAACTTGAACGGCTGACCTTGTGGTTCAAAGCAACGTTGCAGTCCAGCGCATTAACCCACAGTGCCACACCAGGACTCCAGAGGACGGTTACAAACATGTAAATGTGTAGAATAGTAAGTGTGAACATTTAGAATAGTATGTTTTGCTATGAGCCAGTCATCCCCTGCAGTAGTCTCTTTCTTGAACACAGAGAAGTGAGTCTTAATGCAAAGCTAAGTATTGATTTAAGACTCTCCACCTTGCCATATTTGCAAAATGACTAGCAATGTAGGCACTATTGTTGAACTAGAGGAGACACTGGGTAAATCTTTAAGAGAAGTGATATTTATCTTCACAGAAGCACCTGATAAGATGCTATGAAAACGGGGAATTTGGGGGTGTCTTAGGTGGAGCTCAGATGTTAAGCTGTCCAGTGTCCGTTTAAGGAAGCATTATCGTGTTTGTGACTCTTGAGTTGAAGACTTAGTATGTAACCCAGAGCTAATCATTTGGAAAGCAATGAAAGGAAGATAGCTTTACGAAGGTCACAATCACAGGAAAATCCAGACATTTAAGATTTTCAACTCATCAAGTAATAACAGATCAGCCCTACCAAAATGTATGGTGGTGGTGATGTGCCGTGGAGTCAGTTCCGACTCATAGCGACCTTGTATAGGGTTTCCAAAGCTGTAAATCTTTACCAGAACAGAAAGCCTCATCTTTCTCATGTGGAACCGCTCATTGTTTCAAACTGCTAACCGTGAGATTTGCAGCTCAACGCGTAACCACTACACAAGCAGAACTCTATATGTATGGTAGGTTTTTCAAATGTGTAAACATTAGTAGGAAAAAAATGATATCAGACTTTTATTGGGAGCACTCTCAGGCAGTCCTTCTCTGGATTTCATGCTGCATGTATTCTGAGAGGACTCACACGGGATGTAAAGTGAATGTAGTGTTCTGTAGTGTTTATCCTACAGAGCCCAACATGGAGAACTGAGAAATCAGTAGAACACACTTGTTTTATACAGAAGATTATTCATTCAGGAGTGAAGTGGAGTAAGTATTTTTAGTGTGAGAACATCTGTTTCCAGCTGAAATATGCTCCCTTTACCATGTGAAGGCCTACAGAAAAGAAATCTACAAAGTTTCTGAAGGTAGGAAGTTCCTTTTTTCATGTGTTCTATATCTGAGAACTCACACAAGGAGGAAATCCCAGGAAAATGATTACAGCAAGAAAAGTTTTGAGCCTTGGTGTAGTCTTGTAAAAGAATTCATACTGGAGCAAAACCAAAAAAAGGTTTTCCATTTATTACAGTGGTTACCATAATGATTTGGGAAAGTTCTGACACCACGTAACTGTATCAGAGGACTGCAGCTGTGTAAGCAGATGATGGCTGTGGAGAAGGTTTCATGCATTCCTCTCTTACTCAGCACCATGCAGTCACACTGGATAGAGAACCTAGGAATGGGATCAGTGTGGAAAAGGCTTTAGGTATCATAGGACCCACTGACAAGGAATTCTGTGAGGTCATCACTGTGGGAAACTCTTCAGTAGGAGTCCTCATTGTGTTCAGGATTAGAGAACTCATATGTGAACAAACCTTCAGAATGGAGTCATGCAGGCTAGTCACCAGCCTTAGCACTCACCTTGGCAGGAAAAAAATCCCCCAAAACACAGGAGAGAGAAGCCAATGAATAATGAACAAGAAAAGCTTCACCACATTTTAAACCAGATAAGTCAGACAGGAGGGCAAACACTTCATGAAACTTGATTTCCTAAGTATGTTGTTAGGTGCTGTTAAGTGGGCTCCAGGCCATGGCGACCCTGTTTCCAAGGCTGTAGATATGGGAGCAGAAAGCCTCATCTTCCTCCTGGGAAGCCGCTGGTGGGTTTAAACCACTGACATTGTGGTTAGCAGTCTATGGCTTATCCTACAGAATCATCAGTGCGCCTAAGTCCGCACATATATTAAAACAGGCCTTGTCTATCTCAGTTTACCGTGACATCTGACCTGAATGTCTACAAAAATATTAATATGGATCAGAGACGATAACTTTACTTCCTTTTACCTCCGCACCCCGGCTGCTTAGCACAATGAACAAATTACTAGATCAGAAAATTATTGTTCTTTTGTACCACTGAATGGTTCCAATTCATAGCGACCCTCTATAGGGTTTTCAAGAGCAACTGGTGAGTTTGAACTGCTAACCTTGTGGTTACCAGTCCAATGCTTAGACAATTATGGCTGGTAGCATAGTGGTTACGAGTTGGGCTGCTAACCTTGAGGTCAGCAGTTTGAAACTACCAGCTGTTTTGCTAGAGAAAGATGAAGCTTTCTGCTCCTATAAAGATTTACAGCCTCAGAAACCCAATGCAGGGATGCTGTGTGTCAGAACTGACTCGATAGTACACCATCACCATCACCAGCAAATAAACGGCTGGAGAAATTTCAGGAGAAGAGAGTATAAGAATCAGTAGCACAGAGGACTTTGAAGAAGGAAGAGTAGATGAAAGATAATTAAGAGAAATCTCATGGCAGTGCCACAAAAAACTCTTCAGTTAGTGGAGACTGCATTGAGGGTCTAGAAATGTCATGTCAAACATTATGACTGGAATTCAGCTTAGCATGTGTGGTATATCATGCGCGATCTTTTCTTCAAGAGCACACTTCATTTTCCCAACTTCCATGTATTTGTTCTCTACGACCCGTGTAATATTGATCCCTTAGATGAGGCTTTCTGCTCCCGTAAAGATTTACAGCCTCGGAAACCCTGTACAGGGTCGCTATGAGTCAGAACCGACTCCACGGCACATAACAACAACAACATCTGGGATACAGGCTGTTAGGTACTTCTCTCTGGCTTTCAGACTTGGTACCGAAGGGTAATTCCAAACCTGAAGTGCCTTCACTGTTAAGTGAATAAGGATGAAAACAAACGTCTGACTAAAAAACTTAGGAGGGGAGAAAGTACCTCTAGAAATCTTAAGAAAAGATAGATGACAGATTATAAAGCTTAGTGGCTCTGAAGGATAAGCACTGGACTGCTAACCACAAAGTTAGCAGCTGCACAGTAGAAAGATGAGGTTGCATGTGCCCATGAAGATTTATACTCTCAAAGCCCTATACGGAGTCCTTATGAGTCATCTCAAAGGCAGTGGGTTCGGTTTTTTGGTTTGTTGTTCTTGGGTGCCAGCCACCAAGTCAGTTCCAATTCACAATCACCCAATGTACAAACAACCAAACAAAACGGACTGGTACAGTGCTGTTCTCAGAATTCTTGTCTTATGTGAGCCCATCTCACTGAGGGTTTTCCTCTTTTCATTGACCCTCTACCAAGCATGATGTCCTTCCCCAGGGACCGGTCCCTTCTGATAATATGTCCAACGTACAAGAAATGAAGTCTTATCATTCTGGCTTTTAAGGAGCTTTCGGGCGGTCCTTTCAAGACAGATTTGTTCATTCTTTTGGTAGTCCGTGATACTTTTAAAATTCTTCACCAACACCGTAATTCAAATGATCAAATTATTCTACAGTCTTCCTTATTCTTTGTCCAACTTTCATATGCTTATGTGGTGATAAAAAATTGTGTGGTTTGAATCAGGGGTCCCTTAGATGTCCTCAAAGTGACTTCTTTGCTCTTAACACTTTAAAAAGGTCTTTGCAGCAGCTCTTTTGGTTTTATAGTAATAAATAAACCAGAAATAGATTGGAGAAAAAATGAATCCAAGAGCTCATTTTCTAGGTAGACAAAACCTAAAAACACTTAGAAATTCAGCAACACAGATGGTAGTTACAGTACTTTATGGCTGTTACAGTAAATGACATAAATCTTTCTTTATGTGCTGATGCAAAACTGTCTTCCTGATTCCTACTCTTAACATCTTCATACATACACACCCTGAAACGTGTGTGTGATATTAGATCATTTCTGGGAGAATGTGAAAACTAGTGGCTGCATCTGAAAGTGGAGCCTGGTTGGGAGGGTTGACTTACTTTTATTCCCTGTTTCTTTGAAATTTCGTGTCGAGGTACTACCCATGACTGTGCTCCCAACTAGCAATGGCTAGCTCCGTTATGTTGTATTACCAGTTTGTGGTCCGGCTCCTTTATCATGTATGTGCTCAGTAATTATTTGTTAAGCATAGGAATGATCAAACCAAAAGAAAATTTTTTTTAGAAAAACATAAAGTTGCCAGACTCAGTCCCAGAATACTAAAAGTTACTTTTTAAAAACAAAATGACTAAATGCATGTCAATACTGCCCTGGCAATAAATTTTTTCCAGTTTTTTAAAAAAAAAACATTTCCTTGCTACACAAATGACTCAGTAAGTGAACACTAGATGGAACATTTATATGTTCCTGCTGCTTTGTATGTAGGTACAAGGGTGAGTCAAAAATTACCCACACTCCGGCTATATTAAAACTTCTGTTGACTGCGCTGTCTTATCAGCACTTTCCGTTCAAGGTCACTGATGTGCAGTCGAGAATGTGGATTATACTCGAAGGAAGGTAAAAGTTTCTTTCAAAAAAATTGTGACTTGTGACGAGACTTGGGTTCATCACTAAGAGCCTGAGAGTAAATGGCAGAGTGTGGGAACATCCTCAATTGCCAAATGAGAAAAGGTTCAGAAGTCAACCATCAGCTGGAAAATTGATGCTTACAGTTTTCTGGGATCCTCAAGGGCTGGTGTTCAAACACTATCAGGGAAAGGGTTCAACAATCCACAGTGCTCATTGCAGTGAGGTACTCACTGAATCCTAAACTTTGGATTAAACACAGAGGGCCGCGAGCCAAGGGCGTTGTGATCTTGCGTGACAATTTATATCCACACACCTCTGCTCACACAGTTGACACTGCAGAAACTTCCTTTTGAGATTTTAAAGCATCCTCCCTATAGTCCTGATCTTGCTCCATCCGACTTTCACCTGTTTGGTCCCCTGAAAGCATCCCATAGAGGATGAAGATTCACCTCTAATGAGGAAGTGCAGATAGCGGTGCGTTTGTGACTCGCAGTTCAGCCTAAAACGTTTTTTCATAAGAATATGAAAGTTTGTTGGCAGATGGACAAAGTGTATTGACAAGCAAGGACATTATGTTGAAAAATGATGGATTTGTCTTTTCTAAAAGTTGATTAAGATAATTTCTACAGCCAGAGGGTGGATAAGTGTTGACTCACATATTTTCACCAAAGCAGAAATGAGAAAAATATTTATTTATAACTCTCAATAATTATAATTTAAAAAAATTTCTCAGAAACATGGTTACAGTAATAACAGTTAAGCAAGGTGACAGATTATGAAATAAATGTACAGAATTCAGAACTTTATCCAGTAAAACAAATTAGATACAGAGGAAAAGATTTATTACAAGTATTTTGTCATAGTACTCCATAATGAGGAAGACTTGCCACCTCAAAGTTTAGTCATCCTCCTGGTGTGGTGCGGTGGGATAATGCACTGGACGGCAAGGTCAGTTTGAAGTGCAAGGTCAGCGTTTCAGAGTCATCAGCCGTTCCTCGGAAACCCTATACAGGGTCACTATGAGTCAGAACCAACTCAACTGCACTTAACAACAATGATGTGTCTGGATAAAGCTTTTGGGACTCTGATTTGAAAAATGTACCATGGCTCCAAATGAGAAGAGTCAGCTTCAAACATACATTAATAATCGGAACATGGACTATGTGAAGTATGAATCTCGAAATGGGATGCATAATATCAATATCCTAGGCATTGTTGTTAAGTGCCATCGAGTTGGTTCCGACTCACAGCGACCCTGTATAGGGTTTCAAACGAGCGGCTGGTGAGTTTGAATTGCCAACCTTGCAGTTCAAACAGATCTTACAGTTGAGTGCTTATCCTACAGCACCACACCAGGACTCCATCCTAGGCATTAGTGAGTTGAAATGGACAGGTACTGACCATTTTGAATCCAACAGCCATATGGTTTACTGATAGTAACATATTGGAAACTGGATGGTATCACTTTTTCATTGTCCAGAAGAACATTTCAAGATCTTTCGTGAACTACACTGCTCCCAGTGACAGGATAACATCCATATGTCAACAACAAACACCCAGTAACGCAGTGGGTTACTAACTACAAGGTCAGCAGTTTGATCCACCAGTTCTCCTTTATAGAAAGATGAGGCTTTCTGCTCCTGTAAAGATTGTGTTGTTGTTGAGTGCCGTGGAGTGGGTTCTGACTCATAGCGACCCTTTATAGGGTTTCTGAGGCTGTAAATTTTTACGGGAGCAGAAAGGCTCATCTTTCTCCCATGGAACGGCTGGTACTTTCGAACTGCTGACCTTGTGGTTCACAGCCCGATTCGTAACCACTACGCTACCATCTGTAAAGATTTACAGCCATGGAAATGCTCTACAGGGTCACTATGGGTCATAACTGAGTATGGCACACAACCACTATCACCACCATGATGAACACCAATTGAAATGACCATTCAAATTTACGTACCACCAAATAAAGTCAAAGATGAAGAGACTGAAGAATTTTACCAACTTCTACATTCTGAAACTGACCAAACATGCAATCATGATGCATTGCTAATATTGGTGATTAGAATGTGACAGTTGAAAACAAAGATGAATATCAGTAGTCATGCTATCCACATGACTGTGGTGATAGAAATGATGCTGAATTTTGCAAGACCAATGACTTATTCCAAATACCTTTTTCAACAACATAAATGGCTACTGTACTCATGTACCTCAGCAGTTGGAATACACAGGAATCAATTAGACTACAGTGATGAAAAGACAATGGAAGTTTCTCTATATCATCAGCCAAAGCAAGACCATGGGCAGACTGTGGAACAGACCCATTAACTTCTTACATGCAAGTTCAGGCTGGAATCGAAGAAAATTAAAACAAGTATTTGAGAGCTCAAGTACTACCTTGAATATATCCTGCCTGGACTTAGGGACCATCTCAAGAACATAGTTGACACATCGAGCAGTAATAACCAAAGATCAGACAAATTATGGGATGACATCAAGAACATCATACATGAAGAAAGAAGATGGTTATTACAAAAGGAAAGAAAGAAAAGCCCAAAAATGCTTGTCAGAAGATATTTTGAAACTTACTCTTGAACATAGAGAAGCTAAAGCAACAAGAAATGAAGTAAAAAGGCTGAACAGGAAATTTCAAAGGGCAGCTTGAGATAACAAAATAAAGTATTATAAAGAAATGTGCAAGGTCTGGATACAACCAAAAGGAAGAACACATAGCATTTCTCAAGCTGAGGGAACTGAAGAAAAAATACAAGTCTCAACTTGCAAAAGATTGATTGATGTTAGAAGCAACAGAAGAAGACTGAAGGACTACACAGTCGCTATACCAATAAGAATTGGTTAATGTTCAGCCATTTCAAGAGGTAGCACATGATCAAGAATCGATGGTATTGAAGGTTCAAGCTCTATTAAAGGCATTGGCCAAAAACAAGGATCCAGAAATTGACAGACAATTGAAATGTTTCAACAAACTGATGTAGAGCTCAAAGTGCTCATTTGTCTATGCAAGAAATTTGGAAAACAGCCACCTGGCCAATGACAGAAAGAGATCAATATTTGTGCCCATTCCAAAGAAAGGTGATGCAACAGAATGTGGACATCAGTGAACAATATCATTAACATGCAAGTAAATTTTTTCTGACGATAATTTAAAAATAGTTGGTACCAGTACATTTACAGGGAGCTAACAGAAATCCAAGTCGGATTCAGAAGATCACATGGTTCTGGGGATATCATTGCTGATGTTAAATAGATCTTGGCTGAAAGCAAAGAATACTAGAAATGTTTATTTTTGTCTTTTTCTTTTCTTTCTTTTCACTCTGCGAAGGTATTTGACTATGTGGATCATAACAAACTATGGATAGGATGGGAATTCCAGAAGACTTAATTATGCGCATGCAAAATCTGTACAAAGACCAAGAGGCATTTGTTCAAACAGTACAAGGGGGTATATGAATGGTTTAAAATCAGGAAAGGCGTGTCAGGGCTATGCTTTCATCAAACACCTTGATTCTGTATGCTAAGTAAATAAACTGAGAAGCTGGACTAGATGCAAAATAATGTAGTATCGGTTTCAGAATTGGAGGAAGGCTTCTTAGCAACCTGCAATGATATGACCTTGCTTGGCAAAAGTGAAGAAAACTTGAAGTTTTGAGTATGCATTACACCTCAACATAAAACAAAACTCCTCAGAACTGGACCAATAAACAGCATCGTAATAAACAGAGAAAAGACTGCAGTTATCAATCATGGATTTTGTTTTACTTGGATTCATAGTCAACATCCATGGACTCAGCAGTCAAGAAATCAGATGATGTACATTGTACTGGGCACTATTGCTGTGGATGATCTCCTTAAAGTGTTAAACAGTAAGATACGGTGTTTTCAATTGTCTCATGCATGTGGAAATTGGACAGTAAACCAAGGAATTGATGCCTCTGAATTATGGTGTTGGCAGTATTGACTATAACATGGACTGCAATAAGAATGAACACATCTGTCTTGGCAGTAGTATAGCCGGAATACTTCTTAGAAGCTTGGATTGCAAGACTTCATCGCATGTACTTTGGTCATGTGATCAGGAGGACCAATCCCTGGAGAAGGATATTAGTGAAGAAGATGAAGACCCTCACTAAGACAGATTGACAGAGGGGCTGTAACAGTGGGCTCAAACCTAACAATTGTGAGGATGGTGCAGGCCCAGGAAGAATTTCTTTCAGTTGTACTTCGGGCCACTATGTGTCAGAACCAACTGAGCAGCACCGTAATGTTGGTACTGCCAAGTCACTTTTGACTCTTAGAGGCCCCATATGTTACAGAGTAGGATTTTGCCCCTGGTGGTTTTTTTAAACTGTAATTACAGGATCAGATTGCATCTCTTTCTCCCACAGATCCACTAAAGAGTTTGAACCATCAGTCTTTCAGTTAGGCATCAAGTTTGTAACCATTGTCTCACCAGAGCTGCTGGTATATACTGTGGCACTAAGAATAAACTACTAAGGAATGAGCTGCACTGTGTGGTCAGAGTTGTACGCTGCTGGGACATGGGAGACTTGAGCGCTTACCAGACGCTGGAAATATAAGCAGTTCCTTTCTTGATTTAAGTTATGCACAGTCAGCAGTTCGAAACTACCAGTGGTTCCGCAGGAGAAAGACGAGTTTTTCTGCTCCCATAAAAATGTACAGTCTTATGCAGAGTCTCTATGAATCAGAACTGATTCCATGGCACACCACCACCATTACCATTACCATCACCACCACCATTACCACTAGGCAGTTGTCCCAGCCATCAGCCTCTGGAGAGGCGCTATTGAGTGGGGTCTCTGACTGGGGCTGGTACACGCAGATGGCACCTGGCAACTTCTCACCCAGTCTCCACTCAGGCTTTCAGTTAAAGATGGGAACTTGAGGGGCAGGAGTCCTCCACAGTAATTTACAAAGTGTACAAAAAATGAAAAGGAGTTGGGTTTTCTGATAAAATACAGAAAAATCCAAACAGGTTAGGAAGATCTAAATGTATCTCTCATTAGGATGTCCCCTCACCAAGTAACTTAGAAGCTGCATTGAGTCCTGGAATACCGTGCAGTGATGGCAAGTCCAGTTCTGGTGGTCAGCAGTAGTGATGAACAGACCAAACCAGGCAGCTCTCGTGGGACCCACATTCAAATCAGAACAGCTGCCAGCATTTGTGGCTGATTGAATCCAAATCAACAAAAATGACCTTACTTATACTGGCCATTGCTCAGAGGCCAACTGAGTTCAACGGTTTTGAGAACATTTAACTCAACTCCAAGGTTGGTTGGATCACGATGCTTTAGCAGGCAGGAGAGGTGGTAAGTAAATTAATGAGCCAGATACTTTAAGGGGGTACACTGTGCTGCCAACAAGGGGAATAGATGGGGTAAGCTGGAAGCAGGGTGGAGTTAGTGGACTGAAAGACTGTTTGTTCTGAGGGGGTGAGGTTTGAGCTGAGCTGGATGGAGATGAACCAGGTGAGGATGTCTGGGAAGATTTTCCAGTGGGCGAGGCACACTTGGATATATGTGGGTGGGGTGGGGCAGGGAGCAGGGACTGGAAGAACTGTGTTTGCCTTCCAGCCCACTGTGTTCCAATGTATAGCCCTGGGCACAGATCCTAACTTTCCTAGACTGGGATTCTTTTGTATGAGAGGTAGACACGCTTGTTCTCTGAGATTGTGGTGCATGTGAGCACATGAAGTGAAGCTTAGGGCCTGGGTGGCCTTCATTGCTTCATTGACTGATTGGGAGATAACCAACACCAGCCTTTGTTAGATTGTCCTGTGGCCAGGCTTAGCCTTCCTTACAGTGCTGTATCCACATTTAGTGAGATTGGTACCCAGAAGGTGAAGCCTCTTGCTCAAAGACTCAATTTGAGTAACAATAGTTACGTGGACTCAGTCACCCAAATTTCACTAGGGATATTCGGTTTGAAGGGTGGAAACTTGGAGTCCAAGGTTGACGGTGACTGCTAAAGTAGATCTGTGTGGGTGGGTGGTTGTATGAGACATTTTCCTCCTTACCGTGAGGCGATGGCATCCCAGGAATAATTACACTCAAGATGTTAGGGAGCGATTGGGATTTAGAGGACCGAGGTGCATGGGATGCTCCTGTTGGTGACACGTCTCACGTATGGGGCTGTGCTCCCTGTCTGGCACTCTGTAGGTGCTTTATAGAGCCATGGGGGCATTGTGTGGGCTCAGAAGGGTTTATCCAGCAGGTAGATCTGGACAGCAGTCCCCCAACCCCCCTGCACACCTGACTAAAAGCAGTGTTTTGATGGCCAATCCTAAACCAGATAGACTCGAAAGCTTCAAATTTCAATTTGACATTGTAGAATAAGTACTGGATTAGTAACCACGAGGTTGGCGGTTCAAACCCACCTGCAGCTTCTCAGAAATGCTATACAGGTTTGCTGTGAGTCAGAACTGATTCAACAGCACTTAACAACACAAAATCGTAGTGACAGGGACCTCTAATAAAACCTCATTAAGGAGAAGTAAGTTAGAGAGGGAGGGAGCCCAAGGGTTGTAGAATCATTAGAATCAACAGTTGCTTTGTGGGTGGAGGGGATGCTAAATACAATGAAAGCTGGGATTCCACAGGGCTGCCTTGCTTTTCTGTGTTTTTCAAGTTCTGTGTTTTTGCTATCTTAACACGTTTCTATCATTCATTTTAGTGGAAAATACTTGCATTCGCTTGGTCTGGCAGCTTATCACTTTACATAGGTTCTGGTTTTCACTATAAAATTCTTCTGATTGACCAAGGGGAAAAACCCAAATTAGAAAGCTATCCTGTGATATGGAGAATTAAGTTGGTTTTTTTTGGAAAACTGTTGTTCCAAATTGTGCCTTTTGGCTGTCTGCAGAAAGCAGTCTCATACGGTATGTATCCTATGTCATAGTTACTCCTCAGGCCGGTACTGCTGGTTTGAGGGCCTTGGGTGAATTCCTGTCCCTGGCTTAGTGAAATAATCTCTCAGAGGAAAATTCCAAAACTTAAGTGTTCCAGTTCAGAAAGAACATAAACTTACTTTCAAATCAAGACTGTGGGAGAAAGTAAATACGAAGGGGCCTCAAGTTTGTGGAAAATGAAATGAAAAGACACTGGGATTTTGACACTTAACTTTCTGAAGACCCCTTGTATAGCCTGAGGTTTTTAAGGAACAGGAAAGGAGTTGAAAGGAGAATATAAATGAGTTGGAAAGGGACAGTTAAAATTTTTTAATGCAAATAATTCAAAACTATTTGAGGAGACAAGAAACCTATAACCCATGCTGTCCAATTGCATAGGACTCACTGATCCTGTAGGATGGCCCCATAGGCTTTCCAAGGTGTGTGGTGCTGTAGGATAAGCACTGGACTTCAAGATCTGTTTTATCCGTAAGGTCAGCGGTTCAAACTCACTAGCCGCTCCCCGGAAGCCCTATACAGGGTCGCTGGGAGTCAGAACTGACTGGCTAGCACTTAAAACAAGAATCTTTATGGAGGAGACTTGGTGTGTGCTGTAGATCTGTTGTTAAGTAGTGTTGAGTCGGTTTGGACTGATAAGGACCCTGTATAGGGTTTCCGAGGAGCGGTTGGTGAGTTCGAACCACCAATCTTGCGATTCAAACCCACCTTGCGGTCAGTGCTGCTAACTGTGAGGTCAGTGGTTCAAATCCACACCAGCTGCTCCTTGGAAACTCTACACAGCGTCACTGTGTGTCAGAACTGACACGACGGAACAACAATCTATGGAAACATCTCCAGGTCATGCCAAGACCACCACTGTGGGTCCAAACACCGTCTTTCGGTAAATAGGGCAGCGCTTACCGTTTGTGTCGCCAGGGTTCCTTTCTTTTGGTAAACCAAAAAACCCACGGCCATCGAGTCAATTCTGACTCATAGCGACCCTATTTCCGAGGTTGTAAATCTTACCTGAGCAGAAAGCCACCTTTTTGACCCGTGACCTGTGTGGTTCACAACCCAATGCGTAACCCGCTACACCACGAGGGCTCCGTATTTCGGTAAAAAGCGTAGCACTCGATTAAACTTTGCTAATTCATCTTTTCAAATAGAAAATAATTGAACCACACAAAAGTAACTTCCAAGGTAGAAAAGGACTGAGCGCAGCGGGAAAGGTGGTGGCAGCCGCTGTCTGTTGTGCAAACCTAGCCCGAGGCGGCCGAGACCCACCCATCAGGTCCACCAGGCTGGCCTGGGCTGGCCGTGACTCACTTTGCTGGTTGCGCCAAGGTATTGCAACATCCGCTGCCTATTAAAGCCAGTCGTTGCGGGCAGCCACGGAGGCAGAACCCAGTTAGCAGCTGAAGTCCAACCATGGACGGGAAGCCTGTTCTGGACGCGAAGCCTGTTCGCTGCCGCGCAAGGAAAATACCGTGGCCGTCTCAACCGAAGCATCCTGCCCCGCGAAAGAGGTCTGCAGAGCGCAAAGGTGTGTGCCGGGAGCTCAGGTGTCTGCGGACGGCCGGAGGTGAGTTCGTGGGTCCCCCCCCCACCTAAGGACGCCCTACTCGGAGAGTCAAAAATGGAGGAAGGACATTCTAGAAGCTGCCGCCTTGTGGTGACTGTCACTGGGCCGGGCCTGGGCCGAGCCGCTGCCGGAGGGTGGTGACCACGGAAGTCTAGCTTACCGAGGTTCGGCTGTGCGTCAGCCACCGGTGCGCTTCCGGACTAGGGAGGAGCGGTGTTTGGGAGGCCCTGCCAGTCCCATCGCCACCATTTTACAGGTGGGGAAACTGAGGCTCGCGCAGGGAGCCCTAACCGTGTGAGTGTTCACATAGGTCCGGCCGATATCGGTTTCCCAGGAGCGCCCGGATTTCTGTAGGCCCAGTGGTTACGAATTGGACTGCGAAGCTTAAGGTCAGCGGTTCGAAACTAACAGCCGCTCCGCGGGAGAAAGATGAGGCTTTCTGCTCCCGTAAAGATTTACACCCTCCGGAAACCCTGTACAGGGTCGCGATGGGTCGGAACTGACTCCACGGCACTTAACAACAACAACAACAACAAACAGCTGCTATTCCTTTGTTCTTTCTTCCCCCAAATGGACCTGTAGTTAATTCTATATTTTGGAATTTTGAGCTCCTTTTCACTTTATGTCACAAAATCGTTTATCCAGTACAGTCCCATATACTGTGAAATTTTGCCCTTTATACGGTAATCTTTCCGTTGTCACGAACCCTGTTTTGATAGTATCCATTTCCACTTTTGCTCCCTCTTGGATCGCGTTGCTCAGGACATGTGTATGTGTATTATGGAAATAAAGACCAACGGATAAGGATGCAAAGAATATTTACTCACAGCTTGCTAATATCATAGCAAGGGAGCCAGCCAACGTCCCTTGTGTTGCGCAGAGGCTAGAAAGCAGATGAAGAGAAGGAAAGCTCTTCTGGTTAGATACTGGAGACCAGCTAAATACAAGTGGGACATGGTACAGGATTGACTTAGGACCGTATCTGACTTTCTCTCCTTGGTCCGGAGCTGAAAGCATAGACTTAAAAAAAAAATTTTTTTTTAAAGGTGAGGTGAGTTGACCATCATTAACCAACTCCTGACTTCTGGGCTGCTGGCAGCTGAGTTGTTGTTGTGTGCCGTGGAGTCGGTTCCAACTCATAGCGACCCTGTTACAAGGTTTCCGAGGCTGTAAATCTTTACGGGAGCAGAAAGCCTCATCTTTCTTCCACGGACCAGCTGGTAGTTTTGAACTGTTGACCTTGCGGTTCGCAGCCGGATTCGTAACCACTACGCTACCAGAGCTCCTTGGTAGTAGCTGAGAGTATGGTTCAATTTCCCGGGCTGATTGTCACTGAGTTTGTGGATCACAGTTCTATGGTTGTATATGATGTGGCCATTTGTCCATTTCTACATTTTAGTCTAGATGTGTCTCTTATCTGCATCTCTGAAGACCCAGAGGAAGCATGCACACTGCTAGTGCTCTGGTTTCTTAGAAAGGGAAGTAAATCTCATCCATGATGATTTACATTTATTTTGTGTTTGCTTTTAAGTTTCCATTTCTAAATCATTTGAAATTAGTGCGTCTATTGGGGGATTGTAGGAGTCTTGTAGTGCTTCCTAGACTGCAAGGTAGATTTGAACCACAAGATGGCGCCACTCCTCAGAAACCCTGTACCAAGCCGCTGTGAGTTGAAATTGACTCAGTGGTACTGAAGAACACCTTGGGGTTTTAGGTAGCTCTCTGGTTTACTATTTCTCGGTGCTTTATCCTTTGCATCTCAGGGCTGCCCTAGTGTTGGGTTCATGGGATGTGCTATGCCAGCCCCCGACTGCCTTTCCTAGACATGTTTGTTCTTGATCCTCATGGAGGCAGGCCCAAGTTGTTGTCCCTTTAGAACCTCTGTACGGAAGTGTCTTCTAAACTATTGCGTAACTGTTGTACTCACAGCTATAATTTTTACTCTTTTTAGCTAGCTGTCCTATCCCTCCCCTATCTCCTGACATCACTGGCCCCTTTCTGTTTCTGTAGTTCAGCCTATCCTGGACATCTTGTCATTACACACTGTGTGCCTCTGTATGACTGGTCCTTGTATATTTAGTGTAATGCTTTTCAAGTCACCCTGCACTGCAAGGTGTCTTTACACTTCAGTCTTTGTGTGGGTGGTTCACATTGTGTTTGTCCGTATTGTTGATGTACTCTCTCTGGCTATTATGAATAGTGTTGCAGTAAATCTTCATGTACAAGTTGGTTGTGTGTGGATGGTTCTTATCAGTTCTTGTTGGTTCGGGTCCAGTGCTGATGCTATAGCGCCACCCCTGGAATCCTGGGTCACATGGTAACTCTGCTTAACTTGGTGAGGTTTTTTTGTGTTTCAATCTCTGTCAAGCCTTTATATATTAATGGGCATATGCCAACCTCACTACCATACTGTAAACAAAGCACCTGCAGCATTTGACATTCTCGTCCACAGTATAAGAGGGTTCAGACTTCTCTACCTTGTAACTAGGCAGCATTTACCAGTCACCTTAATTGTAGGCACCACAGTGGTTGGGAAAGGAGCCCTGGCAATGAAACAGTTAATCACTTTGCTGGTAATCCAAAGGTGAAGAATCCAAACCCACCCAATATCTTGTCAGGACAAAGACCTGGCAAGTTTCTCCCGTAAAGATTGTGGGTGCTGCTGATTCCCTTGTGGTGTAAGTACCACTGCCCCTGATGTGGCACTGTGGGGTAATGTATTGGTTTGCAGAGTCGGGTTGAACCACAAGGTCAGCTGTCTGAGCTCACCAGCCGCTCCTCAGAAACCCTATTATACAGGGTCGCTATGGGTTGGAACCCACTCGACAGCACTTAACAAAAACAACCACGCTTCTTTTAGCTATCTAACTGTGTGCTAAGCGAGTCAGTTCCAACTCATAACGACCCTGTATAGAGTTTCTGAGGCTGTAAATCCTGATGGAAACAGGAAGCCTTGTCTTCTTCCGACAGAGTGGCAGGTTTAGCAGTTTGTGCCTTAGAGCTCCTTGTAAAGATGACAGCCTAAGAAACCTTATAAGGCAGTTCTCTTCTGTCACATGGGGTTGCCCAAGCCAGCACCACAGTACTTAGCAATCGTTGTTGTTGTTAAGTGCCGTCAAGTTGATTCTGACCCACAGCGACCCTGTATAGGGTTTCCGAGGAGCAGCTGGTGAACTTGAACCGCCGACCTTGCTGTTCAAATGGCTTTGCAGTCTGGCGCATTGATCCACAGTGTCATACCAGGACTCCTTAGCAGTAGGTGGTTGTAAAGTGGCATCTCATTGTGGGTTGATGCTGATTGGCTGTATTGCGCTGCTTCTTTCCTAGAGTGTTACGTGGCTCAGCTGGAACCTCACGAGAGCCCTCTCCCTTGTGGGGGCAGGGGTGAGAATCCTGTGGTCGTCGAGGTGCTCACACTGAACCAGGAGGTCGCCAGTTCCCGCAATGCCCAGATCCAGGCCCTGTATGCTGAAGACAGGGACCTAAGCTCAGAGCTCCTTGGGGAGCTTGCTGGACAGCCAGGTGAGCGACCTGTGGACCCTGAGATGCTCACACTGATCCAGGAAGTGATCCCTGTTCACAACACCCAGATCCAGGCCATCTATACTGATGATGGGGTCCCTCAGATCCAGGCCCTCTCCACTGAAGACGGGGACCTAAGCTCAGAGCTCCCTGGGGAGCCTGCTGGACATCCTGTGAACCCCGAGGTTTTCACACAGGACACTCAGAGCCAAGCTGTGTATACTGAGGATGGGAGCCGACGCTCAAAGCTCCTCGGAGAACCTGCTGCAGAGCCAGGTGAGCACCCTATGGACCCTGAGGTGCTCACACAGAACCAGGATGTGAGCCACGCCCACAACACCCAGATCTGGGCCATATATGCTGAAGACAGGGGCCTAGTCTCAGAGCTCCCTGGGGAGTCTGGTGGACCACCAGGTGAGCACCCTGTGGACCCTGAGGTGCTCTCACAGAACCCGGATGTGAGCCCTGCCTACAACACCCAGATCCGGGCCATCTATGCTGGAGACAGGGGCCTAGTCTCAGAACTCCCGTGGGAGCCTGCCACACAGCCAGACCAGCGTTCAGCAGATTCTGAGGCTGCTCGTCAGAACTTCCGGCAGTTTTCCTACCAGGTGGTGACAGGTCCACAGAAGGCCCTGGCCCGGCTGCGTCAGCTCTGTCACCAATGGCTGCGGCCCGAGCTGCGATCCAAGGAGCAGATGCTGGAGCTCCTGGTGCTGGAGCAGTTCCTAAGCTCCCTGCCCAGAAAGCTCAGGACGTGGGTAGAGTCACAGCGCCCAGAGAACTGCCAGGAGGCGGCGGTTCTGGTAGATGTTGTGACTTGGATACCCACGGAAGAAGGTGGGTATGTCGGGAGGGTTCGGGTAGGGCAGCTACCTTTCGGGAAAACGCCAGTCTTCCTGGGACTAGGTGTGTGTGCTCCCCATGCGGCCCCACATCAGAGATTTAGACGCTTTCCTTGATGATGGGCCTGCTGCTACCTCTAAATCAAGGAGTCTGAAGGCCCTCGTCCCTGGACCCATTTCATTTGTTTGGAGATGAAAGTTTTCAGTTCCTGTTCCAGATTGTCTTGGTTTTCTAGTGCTGCAAAAACAGAAATCCCTCATGTGGCTCCCTTTAAGACCCAAATCTATTTATTATCTACGGTTTAGAAGGCGACAAGTCCAAGGTCAGGGTCCAGGTCTAGAGGAAGGCTTTCTCTCTTTCCTGTCCACTTTGGGAGAAGGTCCTTGTCTCTTTTCAGCGTCTGTTTCTTGGTTACTTAGAGACCCGTGTAGTGTGGCATCTTATTCCCCATCTTTACTTACTTAACATACTGCTTTATGTATATGGACTCCAAATATACCTTACACTGACTCTGCCTTTAACGTAGTCACGGAAAACCCGTGCTGAAGTGAGCTGATCGCCACAGGTCCACACAGATACCTTATTTTATTGGCACTTCACTGCACAGATAGTGTGGGTTTTTAATTTAAATTGAAGGTTTTGACAGTGCCGTGTTGAGCAAGTCTATCGGCACTGTTTTTCCAGTAACAAGCTCATTTCATGTTTCTGTTTCATATTCTGGTAATTCTCACAGTATTTCAGACTTTTCCACAGTGCTGTTGTGCACTTAATAACTACCAACCCCACTGCCGTCGAGCCAGTTCTGACCCATAGTGACCCTGTCTAGGGCTCCCAAAGCTGTACATGTTCACAGGAGCAGAAAACCTCATCTTTCTCCTACAGAGCAGCTGGTGCGTTTAAATTGGCGTTCTGGTGTGGTGCTGCGGGTTAGTGTACTACAGGGTCAGTTTGAACCGCGAAGTTGGCAGTTCAAGCTCACCAGCCACTCCTTGGAAACCCTGAATAAGGTTGTTATGAGTCGAGACCATTCTATGGTACTTAACAACAATCCGGCGGTTAGCAGTCCAATGCTTATCCTACAGCCCCTACCCCCAGAGCTCTTTAATAGTCTATGTTGCTGTTATGTGCCGTCGAGTCAGTGTCCACACTTAGTGACCCTGTACAGGGTTTCTGAGGCAGTAAACCTCTACTATGGGAGCAGAAAGTCTCATCTTTCTCCTGCAGAGCAGCTGGTGGGTTTGATTGAAACGCTGACCCTAAGGTTAACAGCAGGTTAACCCACTGCTCCACCAGAGCTCCCTTAATAGACTAAAATATAGTATAAACATAACTTTTATATGTACTGAAAGACCAGAAAGTTCTTATTTTCAGTATTGCACTATTTGGAATGGTCTAGAACTGACCTCTCTGAAATATGCGTCATCGCTGAGTCAGTTCCAACTCACGAGGACTCTAAAGGGTTAACTGGGCTCCACCTCATAGTGTTTCCAAGCCTGCATTCTGTACAGGAGAATACTGCCTCGTCTTTCTCCCAGCGAGCTGCCAGTGGGTTCGAACCACCGACCTTTCAGTAGGCAGCCGAGCCCTTAACCACAGTTCCACCAGGACCGCTTTCCCACAGGTGAAGGAGTTACACTTTACAACACACATTTTTTTTTTAAGAAGGGGGAAGGGCACAGTTTAATCCATAATGCAGAGCTACTGAGCTCGGACAGAGGGGCCACCGCTGCCTTCTCGTGGGTAAAGTGCTTCTCGTCTTCCTTTGGGATGAGTGGACTCTGCTTCACCGTGAGCAAACAGAAAACTGGGTTTAGACAACGCATGCGTATACATGGGACCCCTGGTGTGGTGCTGCGGGTTAATGCACTGGACTGCAAAATCAGTTTGAACCACGAGGTCAGTGGTTCAAGCTCACCAGCTGCTCCTCAGAAACCCTATACAGGATTGCTATGGGTCAGAACCGACTCAGTGGCACTTAGCAACCACAACCACATACATGGAGTTCCGTCCAGTGTCAGGATCTCGTCAGGTTGTACGTCAAGATAGGTCCCCGGGTGGAATACATGGATTACATTTACCTACTGACCTCAGCTTGATGATTTGAAGCCAGCCAACAGTGTTGCAGAAGTGCCTGGCCGTCTTCCAGCAAGATCACAGCCATGGGAACTCTGTGGAGCAATTCTGTTCTGCAACACACAGGGTCGCCTGGAGTCGGAAACCCCTGCAAACAATAGGCTTTCTTTCGGGTTTTTTGTTTTCTTTTATTTTTTGCATAAAGTGGTAACTCAGAAAGAAGGGAGTCCTGTGATTGCAGGGTGCGGACCCAGCTGGAGAGACAGGTGTGTGATAGATAAACATGCAGGCGACATGTACCAGGGTCACCAGGCACTGAAGGTGCTGACGGGACTCATGGAGGACAAGTTGCTGCCTCCGGCATTAACGTCTTTGAGTGGAACAGAGCTGGGGGACACTGGGCACCCAACAAGGGTGGCATCATCTGAGAAAGTCCCACAGTGGCCATGCTGACTTAGACATGGAGGGGGAGGCAAGCAGTGCTGCAGTGGAAGGAAGCCCCACCCCCGTGCCCCTCCATCTCCTGTCTGCCCGTGGCCGAGTGACCAGGCCAGCCAGGCTCCTGTCAGCCTTGGGGACCCTGCATTCTAAGGGGTCGTGGCATCATCTGACTTGAGCTTTAAAGTTTCCCCCAGCTGTTGTGTATGGTCACAGTCCTGGTGGCACAGTAGGTTAAGCGCTGGGCTGCTAACTGAAGGGTCAGTGGTTTGAGTCCACCGGCAGCTCCGTGGGAAGAAGATTTAAGTCTCGGAAACCCTGTGGAGAGTTCTACTCTGTTCCATGGAGCCCAGTGAGTGGAGTTGACGAGGCCGCCATGGGTATTTGTTGTTAGGTGCTGTGGAGTTGGTTCCGACTCACAGGGCCCCTTGTACAACAGAACAAAAGCCTGTCTGGGCCTGAGCTGTCTTCATGCTCTCATGTCTGAGTCCATTGTTGCAGCGGCCACTGTGTCAGTCCATCACGGTCAGGAGCTTCCTCTGTCTCGCTGACCCTCTCCTTTCCCAAGCGTGCTGTCCTCCAGGGACTGGGTGGCATCAAGTCTTAACCTCCTGGATTCTCAGGAGCTTTCTGGCTGCGCTTCTTCCAAGACAGATTTGCATCCCGTTGTAAGAGATCTTTGGACTACATAGGACCGCATGGGGAAGGTCGGATGTGAGCGATCCTTGGTTGGAAGTGGACGTGGGGTCAGGGCCAGACTTTACTTTCTGAGGTGTGGAAGACATGAGAGAGGGTCAGGAGAAGGGTAGATGGCCTTTAGGACTGGAGACAACAGAGCCACAGAGAGAAGTTCCCTATCGGGAACAGTGGGAGGAAGGAAGGACGCAGAGGTTGGAGATGGGAAGTTGCCTCTAAGGAGGAGAAGGTAGACAGGCTAGCTGCAGGCTTGAGTTCGTATTTGGGAGAGGGTGGGAATGGAGATTTTCAGGGTCAACATCAGGATGCAGGTGTGTGCCAGACCCTCAGAGTCACGGTAAGACAGATGTGTGTCCCTCACCCTGACTGAGCAAGCCTGGGAGAGGCTGGGCTGTGGGTAGCACCGATGGAGATAGCACCTGGATCTAGCCTTACCTGATGCCTACCCTTACTGCTCCTCAGCTCTGCCATTCCAGGGCCCCACCTCGTCTCCGGAGATCACTGATAGGCAAGAGAAAATACAGGAGGAGGAAGTGGCTGACTGTCCAGCAAAGGAGCTGCCTGAGGTGAGTTCTTGGGTGTCAGGATCCCTGTGCAGTGTGTCCACCCCCAAGGTATCCCTCTGGCTTGGGTGGCTTTCAGGAAGGACACAGTGAGGTAAGAGGGAGGGGGATCTGGTATTTGTAAATGGCTTGAGAGAAGGAGCAACGAAAGGCGGCTGGGGGAACTGGGGGATCATGTGGAGCCCCCTCTGGATCCTGGTTGGATGCTGAGGCCTCTCGTCCGTCAGGATGGTAATTTCGGTGTTGATGGGGGGAGAGGTGCAGAGTCTTCAGTGTGCTTCAGAATAGCCCGTGGGTGGAGCATGGGTGAAACCAGACTGGCCGGGTGCTGAGGCTGGGTGATGGGTTGGGAGGGGGAGATTGAGGTTTCGGGTTAGGGATTAGAGTTAGGGTTTGAAGTCAGGGACTTAGGATGTAGGTTAGGGTTAGGGCTAAGGGACATGGTTAGAATTAGGATTAAGGGACATGATTAGGGTCAGATTTACAGTTACGGGACATGATTTGAGTTAGGGGTTCTTTTTGTATTTGAAGTTCTCCAGAGTGAAAAAAAAAAAAAAAGGAGTGTTTGTGGTCAAAGTGAGGTGCAAGGCAGGTGTGGCACTAGTCAGAGCTCTTGTTGCAAACGACGTATCTGTATGAAGTGGGCAGGTTTCAGGCAAGGCTGGATCCAGGTGCTGTCTGGTGATGAGAGGTTCTCTCCCCAAGCCTCGTGTTTGGGCTATGCTTTCCGCAATGCCAGCTTCATTCTCGTAGGCTGTAGGCGGTGCTAAGACCTGCCAGCTGGAGTCAGAAGCGCCATTTAACCCATTGGCTGGCCTTCTTTGTCATATGACCGTTAAACTAGGATTTGAGGTAACCCACAAATGATAGAAGCCCCACACTGCTAGTGCATGAGACACTAGTCCTAAGACAGAGCGGGGTCAGCCTCCTTGTAGGCTTTGTCTCCTGTAGCCAGCAGGGCCCACTTCTCACAGATGACTCAGGTGTTGTTCTGCACACACCTTCCTGTACTCCCACTAACCAACAACAGATACACAAGTGGGGCTGGCTGGTGTCATGTGTGAGAACAGGAGAAAGACTGTTCCCGCAGGAAGCGGGGGCCTCCTCCCTAGAGACTGGGCCCAAGGCTCTGCTTAGACCACTCAGACAATGCTATAGAGATAGGCAGCCGGTCACCTAGCACTGAGCAGAGGGAGAGTAGGGATCACAGTGTTGGGATGTTACCAGGGAGCAGGAATG
>NW_006409003.1:374016-375713 GCF_000296735.1 Chrysochloris asiatica | reverse complement strand
AGAGGGAGAGTAGGGATCACAGTGTTGGGATGTTACCAGGGAGCAGGAATGCAGAGGGAGAATAGGGATCACAGTGTTGGGATGTTACCAGGAGGGAGGAATGTAGAGGGACACAGAGTGGTACCAGGTCCCAGCATCCTGGTGGGGCACGAAGTGAGACTTGGTGGGGCTTTTGGGTGCCTGGAAGGTTGAGCAGGCTGGGAGCTGCAGCATCCATGGGTATGGAGTAGGTCTGGCTTCTGGGTTCCCTCAGCAGCCCCTGCGTCCAGGTGGAGAAAGCAGAGCAGCTCTGAGAGGCTGGAGAAGGGATGGCGGGAGGGTCTCAGTCCCTGGAGCTGGGTGCATGGAACGTGAGCCCCAGGAAGCCCCTGCCCTGCACATATAGACTTGGGCTCTGTGCCCCATACTGTAGTAACCATGGATGTTTTTGTGTGCTTCACATTCAGATACGGAGCGCTGCTGGTACAGGGGTAAGTGTCTGACTACTAAGGTCAGTAGCCACTGCCCAGGAGAGAGATGGGCTTCTGTACAGATGACAGCTTTGGAAACCCTGTCCTACAGTGTCGCTTTTCCAATATTAGCGTTTCTTTCATCAGTAAACAGGCACATGGGGAAGGCCCTCCCAGGGGCACTGTCTTTCAGAAGGGGTGGTCACCAAGGCCTAGAAGAGTCCGACCACCTACCTCTGTGTTCCACCCAGGAAGTAGCAGAGCACTCTTGTCTCTGCATGGTGCCCGGGGGTTGGGGGCAGCCTCACATGTAAGTGGGGAGACAAGCACTCCTGTCTGCATGGTGCCTGGGACCAGGACCAACACTCTGGTTTTATCAGAGGGATGATCTGTCTCAGGTCCTGAATTGGCCTCTCTCCTCAGTGCCGCAATAAACGCTGCTGGCATTTCCCCAGACAACTCTTCAGTGCTCCGGCCAAGGCACAGGGTGTGTGCTGATGGGGTCCATGGGTGCTGTTGCAGGAGGCAGTGACCTTCCAGGACGTGGCGGTGGGCTTCAGCCGGGAGGAGTGGAGCCTGCTCGGCCCGACGCAGAGGACAGAGTACCGCAATGTGATGCTGGAGACCTTCGGAAACCTGGTGTCTGTGGGTAAGGTGCTGGCCCCACTGCATCCTCCTCAGCTCACCTTCTCGGGGCCTCCAGCATGCCTTTGAGGGTCCCTCACGCATTGCTGGCCTATTGCTGGGCTCCCTAGGATTTCAGTTCTGGTGAAGGCAGTAACAACTGAAGACAATGACTTTCTGTCAGGAATGTTCCATCCAGGTGATTTACTGTCAGCACGTTTGTGGTCATCACAGGTTTAGTGTCTCGTCCAGGGCTGGGCGTTGGTACACAGGTCCTTACCCTTGTCTTGCACTATTGTGTCACTGTGAGAAGTAGCGTGGGTACCTGAGCGTTCCCTCCTTTCTCCTCTCCCTGCTTCTGTCCCTGTCACCAGCTGGCCCTCCACAGGACTTGTGGACCCAAACCTGGCCTGTCTCCCATCTTCTCTCCTTCCCAGCACACTCTAGAGACCATTAGTGCCCACGTAGACCCAGATACCTGAGTCCTCACACCCAGGCACACCGTCAAATACAACACATACCATCTGTCATTGTCTTTTTCCCCATTGGAAACATCCCGTGGTTCCACCCTTTTCATGGGTACAGACCATTGACATAGTGTTAGCGTTCTCACGTAGCGTTAGC
>NW_006409003.1:369095-373916 GCF_000296735.1 Chrysochloris asiatica | reverse complement strand
TTCTCACGGAGCGTTAGCCTTCTCACGGAGCGTTAGCCTTCTCACGGAGCGTTAGCCTTCTCACGGAGCGGAGCGTTAGCCTTCTCACACCCCTTATTTCAGCACTGTGAGCACAGACTCTTTAGAGTTCTCATCTGTGCTTTGGAGATACTGTTGTTTAATTGATGCCATCCATGTTTAAGGCAAATCTTTTTATAGCAAAATTGTTGCCTTGTTGAAAGATAACTTCATGTAATAGTCTTGGTTCCAGGCAATAAATTTGGAGGCTACTCCTGATTCAATCAGTGAATCTGTTAAGTCTTGGTTTCCTTTAAGAATTTGAAGTTCTGGTCCACAAATTTTCCTACTTTTTGAATAAGACTCAACTATTGGGAATCCTGGTGTGGTGCTGCAGATTAATGCATGAGACTGCAAGGTCAGTTTGAATCACAAGGTCAGCGGTTCGAGCACACCAGCTGCTCCTCAGAAAACCTATACAGGGTTGCTAGGAGTCGGAACTGACTCTTATATTTACAACAACGGTCCTGCTTAGTGACTTTCCTCTCTGCTTAGTAAGCAGGGTGAGTCTGGCTTGGAGAGAGAGGTCACTTGTGTGTCCAGGTCTGCAGAGCTGTCCTTGGCAGAGTCAGTCCTGGACTTTGCTCCTCATAGGGCCCTGACTAGCACCACGGACGTGGAGAGGTGGGATTGTGGCTGGTATAGCAGCAGGCTCAGGCCCAGCGAGGGACTAACTGGCCATCCACTTTGAGAATGTATGAGGAAAGCAGGACAGTGGCAGTGAGCTTGGACAACGCACCTGAGTGGACAAAGGCCTGGACGTATGGTGCTCTGGCTCTCACCCAGTGGCCCAGGCCCCTGTGTTGTTCCTGGTCACAGCTTTACCCTGTTCTTGATCTCCATGCTCACTGAGCCCTTCATTGTACTTAGTGATGGCCTTTCAGGCTCTCCGTGCTTGACAGAAGTGTTTTGGTGTTTTCAGTGGGGAGCAGGGGCGAATGGTGTTGTTAGGTTGCTGTAAAGTCAGTTCTGACTTGTAGCCACCCTGTGCACAACAGAATGAATACTCAGTTCCATGCCATCCTCACAACCGTGAACTGAAGTCACGGTCTCCACCCACACATTGTTGAGGATCTTCTTTTTCTCTGATCCTTTACTTTGCCGAGTGTGATCTCCTCTTCTAGGGACAGGTTCCTCCTGATAACGTGTCAGAATGTGTGAGAAGAAATCTCACCATCATCGCTCGTAAGGAGCTTTCTGGCTGTGCTTCTTCTAAGACACATGTGTGCATTCTCTGAAAGTCCACGGGATATTTAATGTTCTTCACCAACACCACAATTGAAATGCATCGGTTTTTCTAGCGTCCTTATTCATTGTCCAGCTTTTGCGTATGTATGAGGCAGTTGGGAGCTTGAAGTTTCTTTAGCTGTTTTTGTTTGTTTCTTAATACTTTGTGTTAAAACAGTCGTCATGAAGTCGAGTGAGACTCGTAGCCACCCTCTAGGACGTAGGAGTAGAACTGTCCCATTGGGTTCCCAAGGCTGTGAACCTGTATGAAAGCAGAATGTCACATCCTTACCCATGTCATGGCTGCTGGACCATATTGTGTGGTCCATAATAAAACTGACATTTGAAGGAGAAAATTCAACGGCATTAGGTATATTGTATCGCCATCATAGCTGGGTAGCCTTAGATATCTTCCTCACCCCTTGACTGCCCAGCTTGCTTGATCACACCTACCACGCTGTCTAGTCTGTTTGCTCTACCTCTGTCTCACAATGGTGTCCACACTTCTGGGGTCTCTTTCAGGATGGGAAACGACACTGGAAAACAAAGAGTTAACGCCAGCAGCTGTTTCCAAAGAAGAACCAGCCCACAGCCTGAAGGAGGAAGAACCTTCTAGGGGTGGCCCCTCACCCTCCTCTTTGGGAGATGCTTTGGAAGATGAGGAGGACCCAGAAGGCAGGGACGAGGCTTCAAAACCAGCAGAGTTGGCTCAGGAAGCCACCCAACCTCAAGAGGAGAAAAGTAAGCCCCCGCAGTCCAAAGTGAGCCCCGCCGTCCACACACAGCCTGTTCCAACCCAGAAAACCCCTGCTAGGAAACATGTACGCAAACACGCCTCACCAGTTAAAAGCACAAAGCCAGGCCTACCTGCAAAATCTCCCCCGAGTACCTCCAAACAGGGAAACGCCAAGGAAGGCGGTACTGCTGGGCCATCCTGCCCTCAGAGCCCACAGCAGATTACATTCACCAGGATCCACAAGGGAGCCCCTCACTGCCGATGCAGCGAGTGCGGGAAAACGCTCCGGAACCCCAAGTACTTCTCTGTCCATAAGAAGATCCACATAGGAGAGCGGTCCTTTGTGTGTCAGCATTGTGGGAAGTCATTCATCCAGAGCTCCTCCCTCACTCAGCACCAGAGGATCCACACTGGAGAGAAGCCGTTCAAGTGCCATGAGTGCGGACGGGCCTTCAATGACCGATCGGCCATCTTCCAGCACCAGAGGACGCACACCGGTGCGAAGCCCTACTCATGTGGGGACTGTGGGAAGGCCTTCCGACAGAGCTCTCACCTCATCAGGCATCAGAGAACTCACACTGGGGAGCGCCCCTACGTGTGCAACAAGTGTGGACGGGCTTTCAATCAGAGCTCCCACCTCATCGGGCACCAAAGGACTCACAACCAGGGGATGTGCAAGAAGAAGCCAAAATCTCCCAGCAACTAGGAGCCAGAAGTGTGGGCACAGACTGCTTTCCTCACCTCATTTCACAGTGTAACATTCACAGGCCTGCTTGGGATTCAAGACTGAAGATGAAAAGAAAGTGTTGAATGAATACCTTCCAAAAATCAAAGAACACCTGTGAATACGGAGCTGCATACCTGTGAGGCAGTGTTCATGAAGGTAGTGGTGGGGTTGTGGGAACAGTGAGTGGTAGTCGGTTCCAACTCACAGCAACCCTGCACAGGGTTTCCGAGGCTGTAAATCTTTACGGGAGCAGAAAGCCTCATCTTTCTCCCACGGAACGGCTGGTAGTTTCAAACTGCTGACCTTGCGGTGAGCAGCCCGATTCATAACCACTACGCTATCAGAAGTCCTTGTGGGGAGGAAAATTTAATTTGTTTTCCAATCATTTGATTAACTATCAGTACTTTGTTGATTCATTTGTTCATTATAAGAAATATGAATAAAGCTAGGAAATGTTTACAAAGTGTTTCAAAGGCCATATGTGCAGTGAGAGTGGCTCTTATGGTGAAGTATGAATATGGGCAAGGATTAAATCAGCATACATACATCAACCACCTTCATATTTCTGTGGCAGAATCTGTGGGGCATTTTGTTTCCCTTTGCTAATTTAATTAACTATTATTCTAGTAATTATTTGAAATTTAAAATAAGTAGTGTTAATTGCTAATGGAGACAATCAGCCACACATTTTATATCCTCCTTCTATCCCGACTCTCCCTGCTCTGTTGCTTCAGGTGAATACAGACCAATGGTCCTATCTTAATGCTTTTTTTTTTTTTTTCAAGACTTGGTATGTATTTTATTTTTCTATTAATGTTTCAGATCTTCTGAGAACATAATACTGGTTTTTTTTTTTAAGGTTTTTATTGTGGATTGAGTGAAAGTTTTCAGGGTACATCATCGGTTTCACATTCAAACATTCATATACCTTGTTTCATTACATTGATTATAATCCCCTCCACATACCATCAGTTAACAGAGTTTCTCTCTATCCTCTTTAGCTTTTTTTTTTTTGGGAAAAACTTTGCCTTTTTGGAATTTACAGTCTCGGCTTTTAGGGAAGGTTTTTACATTTATCTGTGGGTATCCAGGGCTCATGTATGGAATTACTAACCAGCATAACTGAATAATCAGATAAGGGACATTTTGCTATGTCTGCTAGGTGGAATTTTTTACTTTGCCAAGGTAATTAAGTCTCACCGAGAGTCTTTTATGCAACATCGGGATTCATTTCTAACAGTTATGTGCCGTGGAGTTGGTTCCGACTCATAGCGACCCTATACAGGGTTTCCGAGGCTGTAAATCTTTACGGGAGCAGAATGCCTCATCTTTCTTCTGTGGAACAGCTGGTAGTTTCGAACTGCTGACCTTGCGGTTTGCAGCCTGATTCGTAACCACTACGCTACCAGAGCCAGTAGGCTTAATGCTTTTAAGCCCCTGGACACTATGCATCAAACCAGGAGGTAGAACAGAGGCACTAGCATATTATTAGGCCAGTTAACTGAGATGTTTCACGAACCCATGGCCCTAAACCTCCCAACCAAGGAACCAGATCCCACAAGGTGTTTGGTTATACCTAAACAACCTCAGTAGCTACTCTTTCTTCTTTTGTTGTTGTTGTAAATACATACCACATTTTTGCCAATTCCACTTTTTATATGTGTACAATTGATCAACAGCAATTACAATAATTGGATGAGCAGCCCTACCCTTAATGTGACTTTCTACTACCATTATCCTTTCTCCCCCACCTCCCTTTCTGTCCCTCACCAGCCCCTGCCCTCGTAAACAATAATAATAAACTTTGGTCTCTCTAAAAAAGAAAAAAAAAAAAGTAGTGTTAAAAAGGAGAGGGATCGGGGACCCCAAGTCTCTGATCACCCGTTTTTATTGTTAAGTAGGTTCTGATTCATAGTGACGCTGTATATGGTTTCTGAAGCTGTGATTCTGTAAGGAGTCAGAAAGCTTCATCTTCCTCCCAAGGAGCAGCTGGTGGGTCAAACTGCTGGTCTTGGGCTTCACAGTCCAATATTTGTCCTACAGAGACACCAGGACTTGTCCTACAGAGACACCA
>NW_006409003.1:363365-368995 GCF_000296735.1 Chrysochloris asiatica | reverse complement strand
TTGTCCTACAGAGACACCAGGACTTGTCCTACAGAGACACCATGCTCCTGCTCATTCATAGCAGCATCCCTCCTAGCACACACCTTTATTGTTGTTAGAGTGTAAATTGCTTAGAGGGCGATTCGGAAAGATACACGCAAATAAGAGCAGACTGCCACATGTTTCCTGCAGAGCCACTGATGGGTTCCAACTCATATTCTTTCTGCTAGCAGCCAAGCACTTGGCCATGCACCACCAGGACTCCAGAAGGGACATACTGGCCTCCAAAGCTCACTTCTAGAATTGTAATCCTAGGAGAATGAGGAGGATAATAGCTCGACTTCATTATGCACATACTGGGAACCGGGTCTTGAATCCTCATAGCTTTCGGCTAGGCACTTTTTCTCTACCCATTTTACAGATGAGCTCTGGTGCTACACGGTTAAGTCTTGCCTGCTAAACAAAAGGTTCTCAGAACCCACCAGTTGCTCCTTGGCAGACAGATGTAACATACACATCTGCCTCCATAAACATTACGATTCTGGAAACCCTGTGGGACAGTTCTTCTCTGTCCTGTCGGGTCACTGTGAGTCAGAATTAGCTAGATGGCAGTTGGTTTGGGTTTACAGGTAGTGGGTTTACGCTCTGAGGCAAGTTTGTGGACCCATCTCAGACCAGTAACCCAAGCTCGTGGGTAGACGCTGGTCTATAAACCAGACCCTAAGTACAACTGCTCCGGGCAATTTTAAGTGGGAGATGGAAACTATTCCTTATATGTACATTTTCAGGTACATCACAAAAGACATCCCTGACTAGATTGATTTAAAACAAAACACTAAGCAGAACATATGATTCAGAGAAAAGGCAGAACCGATGAGGGCCTGGTGTGATATGATCTCCAATGTCAGGAAGATGTCATGAGCATCTACCCAGGGCTGAATCCTGTGAGGCAGGTCAGACATGCCTCCTTCCTCTAGCCTTTCTACCAGTTCTAAGAGCAACTGTTACTACCATAGTACTCTTTACTTTGGGTGGGTCAATAATTCATTGCAGTGGTCACACAGAAATTACAGGTAACTTAAGTTTAGAGGATTTATTAGAAAAGTAACAGGTCATATAGAAGTATAGCCAGAATGTTCCTTAGACACCAGAATGATGAGACCTCATCTTCATTCTTCAGACAGATTATCAGGAAGAATCAGTTCCTGGAGAGGGACGTCATGCTAGGCAAAGTGGAAGCAAGGGGTTCCAACTTAACAATTGTGGGGTTGGCCCAGGACCTGGCAGTGTTTTATGTGAAACAATAAATTTCTGTTTGTTCAAGAAGTTTCTAAAGCCACCCAATTACTATTATTAGTGTTACAGCAGTTCTAAATTCTAGAATGTTACAGCAGCTCCAGATCCATCGTTGTAGAAACCCAGGCCACTCAGAGCGGTGAAGCAAAGTTTCAAGTTTACTAAGCTGGCTGGCTCAGAGGAGGTAACTTCTCCAGATTCTGAGCCCTGAATGCAGGTCAGTACTGGCTTATATGGGGTCAGAATCAGGGAGGGGGCTAGGTTGCGGACCTGTTTGAGGACCTGTTTGAGGACAGGAGGGAAAACAGAGGATTTGTCCGGCTCGGTGACCTGATTAGCATTCTAGCCTGTCTCCTGGGCGAGGAGGATTGGGCCACTCAGTAACCTGATTAGCTTGTCTTCTGGGCGGGGAGGAGGCAGTTAATATTTTACCTTTCCTGTTCAACAGCAGCACTAGAGAACTAACACAGGGATACAGAGTTAAAAATGCACTGCCATCATCTTCAGCATGGCCCTCATTCATCATCCCTGTCATTCATTAGGTTCTGACACTGAGATGGGGATTTCTGGGTCCTCTTACTGTTCCTTCCTCCACCAAAAGGGACCAGGTGCTTGTCTCAATCAGTAAAGTCTTTGTTTCCTATTTCAAAGAGGTATTTGGTCAGAATGATCCAGGGACCTTGGGGCGGGTGTGTGTTTATTACTCCAAATTTGGGTCCAATGCCCTAGAGCTATTTGGTTCAATTAACAAACACTCCAGATAAAGGAAAAGCCTTTATTAGGAAATTGGGCAGTTTTCAATGACTATGTCTTACAAGCAATACTTAAACCTGTTTTAACAATGTTAACATGTAGGTGGGCTACACTCTTAGCTCTCTAGCATTTGCACCAATTTGCAAGGTAATCAAATGTCCTGATAAACATCTCAGAAAGGAGTATCTGGTGACTGTTTGGATGGTCATCAGAAGCCAAACAGAAAGGGACCAGACTTCAAGCCTTGGCAACCATGAACATAAAACCCTATCTAAGAAACAAGATGTCTGTGAGATGCCCCTGGCAGCACTTGATTGTTCTGTTAAGTTCTCAAACTGGCTACCTTCCTGCTCTCGGTGGGGCAAGGGTGTGGAAGGGAGTGGGTTTCCACTAACATCACTCACTAAGCACAAACATACTTTTAGACAGCGTTGCCAAAGCAACTAATCGTGAAACAGAGTCAAGATGATGTTTTAAAAATTGTAGTTCTGCCCCTGGCTAAAACCAAGAGAATGAAATAAAAGACAGGTACACTTCGTTTTATTGTGTGTATTTTAATATTTTATTGTGAATTAGGTGGTAGTTTACATGGGAGAACATTAACTTTACATTCATCCTATCGTATATCATTTCATTGCATGGTTACAATCCACTCCATGCATCATCAACCAACCAAAAGGTATACCCTGCAAGCCTGCCCCTGGTCGGCAGCACACAGCCCCTCTCCCTCTCTGGGTCTAAAGTCCCCAGCCACCCCATCTCTCCACATCTGCCTCCATCTCAGGCATCACTGCTTCTCTGGGTAGGGTCTCACACTCCGCTCTTCTCCCTTGATGGTCCCAGGGACCTCCGCTCCTGGACTGCAAAGTCAATCACTCCACTACTTTTGCTACAAAATGCCTACCTTTACATTTCCAACCCTCACAATCAGTCCTGATAACAATTATTCACTATTGTATCACAAGAGACCTATCCCTATCTCCTTTCATCAGCCCCACTCAGATAGATTAGATACTACTCAGTGGAGATTCTACCTTCCTCCAGGCCCTCTGGATCTAGGCTTCCTCTTGAAAGCCTGTAAGCCAGTCACTTCTTGCCTTTGTCACCCCCGCCCCCCATTTTGGGTAGCCAATGTCCAAGCTGCCCATCCCTGTTTACCCTGTGTATCGAGGGGGTGGGAATGATCCTTGCTGTAAAGAATTGTTCCCTCTTTTGAGCTACTGCATCCATAGGTGTAGGACAAGTTCATCAAATTGTATCAGATTACTCTTTTTTTCCTCTTCTTTCTTCTTCTAATTGAGCTCTGATCATCCAGTCATTGAAGCCAGGTCAAGTGGGTATTATCTACAAGTGTGGGTGTTCTTGTGCATATGCCAGCTCTTCTTATCAGCTGGACACTTCGCTCTCCACTCTAGTCCTCTATGGTTATGTCACTGACTCTGGGCCCAAGAGTCCCCAGGTTTTGCCACACTGCTGGTCAACCAGGTCTCCACCCGGGTTCACAGGAGTCTATTGAACGTTGTAGGGCTTAGCTCGCAGCTTCACTGCTGTTTTGCCCTCACTTCCCTGTATCTGTGACTAACGTGGTCACCAATCAGAGTGTGTATTCCCATTGAGTCTTAGTCTTGGAAGGGGGTTTGCATTGAGGGGACCTGACCACTTGCCTTGATGTCTCCTGGGTGAGCAACTTGCTTGTTCTTGTAGTAATCAGTCGGACTGCCTATATTGTTTTGTATTTTTCCTGTCTGTTTTTCTTTCAATAAGTATCTTCTGTTCTTCTAGCCGCTCCAGGCTGGTCTGCTTGTCCTTTTAAGTGGAAATTTCCCACCTCAGAAGATTCTGGATTCATTTCAGGATTCCACCTATGGTCTTATGTTACTATGTTTTTTAGATTAAAGGTTTGTGGCAAACCTCCTTAGAGCAAGGCTAGTGAATCCAGTCTACTAGTGTCATTGAACAGGAAAGGTAAAACATTAACTGTCTCCTCCCCACCGGGGAGACAAGCTAGAATGTTAATCAGGTTATTGAGCGGGGCACCAATCTTCTGGTTTCCTTCCTGTCCTCAAACAGGTCCTCAACTTAGCCCCTCTCGGATTCTGACCCCATATAAGCTGGTGCTGACCTGCAGTCAGGGCTCAGAATCTGGAGAAGTTAGCTCCTCTGAGCCAGCCAGCTTAATAAACCTGAAACTTTGCTTCACCTTTCCGAGTAGCCTGGGTTTCTTCGACGATGGATCTGGAGCTGCTGTAATAACATTTTTCAATAACATGGGCTTACTTTGTATCTCTGTCACAATTTGATAATTCTCACATTTCAAAGGTTTTCATAATGTTACTGAAAACTTCATAGACTGCCACCCAGTCAATTCCGATGTCTAGCGATCCCATGTAGGGTTTCCCAGACTAAATCGTTTTGTTTATCCTACTCCACCACCATGGCTCCTACAGTATAGTGTAAAAATACAACTTTTATAAAACCTCAGGAAAAAAAAAAAAAATTGTTAGACTCCTTTTTATGGTGCTCCAGAATTTAACCTGCACGGTATAGCTGTACTTGAAGAATAAAGAAACTCATCTGAAGGCAAATTAGAAAAATAGCTTCACCCTTGTTCAGTGTATCAACAATAACCCATTTTAAGATCCTATGTTAGAAAATAGCCTCATTTACATCCCAAATCCAGATCAATAGGCAAGAATAAACTGAGCAAGCGATGGGTGATGGGTGTAAAGTAGAGAAATCAAGCTGCAAACGTCTCTGGAGAGTCGTAAACACAGGAGGTCCCCGTGGCGGAGGCGCCCTCCAAAATCCGAGGGACCCGAACACAGACTCCCAAAGCATCCTCGTTCCATCCCTGGGTCCACGAAGTCTTGGGCCCAGAGAACCCGCGTCCCAAATTACCCACCGCTCTTCAGCCTCGGGGGTTGCTGGGTAATGTAGTTCCTGGTATGTGTGGCGTATTTCCGGTGAGGCGGGCCGTACCCCGCAGTCACTGTGGCGACGGCCTTGGTTCGTTAGAGTAGCTACGTGCCAAGTTTGGCTAATGAGGTCCTCCCTCGGGCTGTGGGGCAGACCGCTTGGGCAGGGGGCCGGAGGAGGTGGCGATGGCCTTTTATGATGTAGGCTCGGGTGAGTGAGGTCGGCGCTAGCCCAAGAAGCGCGGGTTGCCCTTCAGAGGAGCGCCTTCCACACAGTGATCCCAAACCCTTCCACATTATATTAACAAACAAACCTGAAGTGAAAACGTTTCCCTTTGCACAGTCTACTAATCCCGGCCACAGTCCCCCGGGAACGAAATCAGCGAATGGTAGATGAAATCACTGATGTGGACAGCCTCTGTCCACATGCAGATCTTAAAACAAAACCAAACCCTTTTTCGGTATTCACATCCAAATGAGAATGTTATGCCGCAATTTTCCTCCATATCTGAAGTATCCGAGTTACAGTGATAAAGCCACCTTCTAATTTCTGTTCCTTTGCGGGATCACTTTTTTCAACGCTCTTGGCTTTAATGTCAAAATCAGGATTTTGAGTTTCTCAGTTTCACCTCGAATACTGTTTCTCCATTTTGCAACTTGTGCCATCTTTCTCGTCGTCGTCCCTAA
>NW_006409003.1:356638-362910 GCF_000296735.1 Chrysochloris asiatica | reverse complement strand
CCACCTTCATACAACTTCACCTTCATACAACTTCACCTTCATACAACTTCACCTTCACACAAGCAACCTTACAGGTGATGGAGTAAACTGCGTGATTCACTCACCCACACCAGAGTTTCTTGCTCTTTCTTACAAAAATGTAATGATATCTGTGAGTTTTTCTGTGACTTGAGTTGCCAGTTTGGTACCTCCTGAGAGGAGAGCAGGGCACCCAGGTGGCAGGTGAGCGGCCCAGGACCACTAACTAGATGACTTTTTTCATAGGTTTTGAGCCAGTCTCCTTAAAGGTATTCCTGACTGTGTGTTTTAGAATCTCTTGAGTCCCATATGTATTTTTATCTTTGTATCCAACTCTAGTTGGTATTGGGATAGATAGAGAAAACTGTTAGTATTTATGTATATTTTTTATCTTTCCACCTCATGGAATTTCTTTTTTTAATCTTTCTTTCTTTCTTTTTTTTTTTTGTCCAATCTACTTCTTCCCCCACCACATTAATTTTTTAAAATTCTTTTTGATCTTGTCTCCTCTCCTTCTGTTATTCTTTTTGTAGGACGCTTCTCCAATCCTTTCATTTTCCTGGTTTGTAATTTGCTTAGGTCTTGCTTCTGCGTATGAACCCTTCCGTAAGTTGTACCAAAAGTATCATGGGAGATATATTTCTTTTTCTTTGTCTTGAGGCTTTTGGCACTTTGATAAATAACTTATAAAGAACATCTGTGTGTCCTCCTTAGAACCAGATTCAATGAGGATCCCATCTCTTCCGATTCAATTTGTGGTGTTCGACAGCCAGATCTCTTCGATAGCAACTTATAGCTTTGGAAGTGAATCTTTTCATTCAGTGCCATGAAGTACAGAATATACTCTAACCCAGCCAGGTGGATATTTGATACTGTGGGGACCTCTGAAGAAATCATTAAGAAGACTTTTTAGTCTTCTGTAATCTTTAGTTACATCAAAATCATCACAGCAAATATTAACATACGTTTTATTCCCTCAGGACATTTACTATTCTTAATACCTTTTAGAGAGACAAACTTCTCGATACCTACTTCAGTCATATCCAGCACGTGGTAGTCATACATACGGCCTATTACTAGATGATTTGGTTGCTTCTTCTTATGAGAGCCATATATGAATAAAGAACAATCTGACTTCTTGGAGAAGAATCCCAGTGATGGCTGATCCTCAAATGGCCTTGTAATAGTTTTCTTTTTATACACAATACTGTATGGTTTCTTCAATGAATACACATCTTTAAGTACTTGCATCACTATTGCATTTGCATTTCCCCCTTTAATCAGCATGGTATTTTTAATATTTTCAGTGAGTGAAACCACCAGCCACTCCGAGGAAGAAAGACGAGGCAGTTTGTTTCAGTAAAGATTTGCAACTGCAGAAACCCTAGGGAGCTGTTTTCTTCTGTGCTCTAGGGTCACTATGAGTTGAAATCAACTCAACGGTAGTGGTTTTGAACTAACAGGCAATAGACAAGATGCTGAGAGAGTAAAAGGACACTTGGTTAGACACCCAGCCTTGAGGGAGATAACAAGGCCTGAGGTCTGTATCTGATCAGGGTATAGTCCAAAGGCACGTGCTATGTACACACTCAATGATATTTGCATGCACTGTCTCTCTTCTCTTGTGTTCCCCGTTGGGGAGGTAAGCCCCTCTGAACAGTATCATGTGTGATGTTTCAGGCACCTGTGAGCTTTGAGGATGTGGCTGGGACCTTTAGCTGGGCAGAGGGGGTGGTGCTTAGAGCCTGCCCAGAGAAGCCTGTCCCATGATGTGTTGTTGGAGACCTGTGGGCACCTGGTCTGCCTGGGTAAGGCAGGTGCTGGCTTTTCCCATCACTGTTCCTAAGTAGCAAAGACAGTTAAAGGCTTGACCACTAGCCAAGAAGTTGATGTTGCAAACCCACCCAGAGGTTCAGATGTAATCATCTGCTTCCAAAAGGTCACAGGCTTGGAAACTCTATGGAGCAGTGTTACTCTGTACAAATGGGATCTCCATGAATTGGGATTGACTTGATGTCAGCTAACAGGAGCTCTCTGACTCCGCAACTCCTGAAGGGTGTGCCCAGCTGGCCTGGGACATTCTAAGGGTGGGTTCCATTAGATATAAATCCTCGTATTATCATTTCTTCTGCTTCCATGGAAGGCTTGTGACTTGAAGTGTAGGGAACGGGCAGCTCTGTTGGGGTTGCTTGGGACCCTTCCTGTTCACTAACTCCCAACTCTGGACATCAAGGGGCTGGGCCTGAAGACATGGTTCTTTGTGTCCAACCAGAGCACCAAGTCCTGTGTCTTTCCTCATGACCTGGAAGGACTTCTGCTTTTCAAACCAGATGTGATCTCCCAGCTGGAGGAAGGAGAAGATTGTTGGAGGATGAAGCAAGGACATTGCCGAAGTGAGAGAAAGATAACAAGTGAGACTTTGCATGAGTGATCCAGCCAGCGAACACAGCAGTGCTTTGGCAGATCTGGACAGCCAGCTCTCTGCAGGGCCCTAAGGACATGAGGAGGTTGTTTGGGGTGAGGCCTCCTCAGCTGTGCTCAAATGAGAGAAGACAGAACCATCTTCCTCCCATCCATGCCAGCCTGTGCTAGTGTGCCAGAGCCGTGGGGACAGCATGTTGCAATCAGCAGACCTTTCTCAGAGGTGGACTAGCTTTTTATTCATCTAGCTGT
Organism: Chrysochloris asiatica; assembly: GCF_000296735.1. NCBI lineage: Eukaryota > Metazoa > Chordata > Mammalia > Afrosoricida > Chrysochloridae > Chrysochloris > Chrysochloris asiatica. The sequence goes on along the minus strand of NW_006409003.1, from coordinate 360,219 downwards.
CTTAGTTACATAGTGCTACTATAACAGAAATACCACACATGGGTGGCTTTAAAGACCAGGAATTTACTTCAACACATTTCAGGAGACAGGATGTCCAAACCAGGACACTGGCTCTAGAGATAGATGGTGTCTCTGTGTCAGCTTTGTGGGAAGATCCTTCTCTGAGCTTCTTTAACCCTGGTGTCCCTCAGTTCCTTAGCGATTTCCATGTGGCATCTCTCTTTCCCCATTTGTGCTCCTTCTCTGTGTGTCTAATGGACTCTTCTATATCTCAAAAGACATTAAGTTTAAGACATACCTGTACTGAAAGGACCTCATTAACTTAACAAGAAAATCCTGTTTCCAAGTAGGATTACAAGTGTAGCTTGTCTTATTGTACCTCACTTCAGTGTGCTCTAAAGCTATTGTATTGATTGTGTTTTTGAACAAATTGAAGGTTTGTGGCGAGTGTGTTGAACACGTCTGTTGGCACGATTTTTCCAACAGCGTGTGCTCACTTGGCGTTGCCTCTGTGTCACGTTTTGGTAATTCTCATAATATTTCAAAGTTTTTTCAAAGGATTTTGTACACTTAATGAGTGTGGTGGTGTGAAGGTCTCGATATGAGTCTTCTAGCCACTGTGTTCATAAGTCCCACACAATGACGGGGAAGGATTATGCAAATGTGAGGTACTGTATAGTTTGCTAATATCAGTAAAGTACATGATGACCTCGTGGGGTTGTTGTTGTTAAGTGCTGTCAAGTAGGGTGCAACCCATAGCGACCCTGTATAGAGGTTCTGAGGAGTGGCTGCTGAGCTTGAACCGCCAACCTTGTGGATCAAACCAACTTTACAGTCTAGCCCATTAACCCACAGTGCCACACCAAGACTCTGCTCTTGTGAGGTGGGGTCATGCAAATAAGGTGTGTAGAATCCTACTGAGGAGATTGGTCAGATTTGCCATCCCACTAGGCTTAAAGCAGAAAAGGTATCTCACAACCATCAAGAAAGTGGAGTCCTATGGACCCTGAAATCCCTGCCCTGAAACCTCCTAGATCCATGAAACAGAGAATTGTGATACCAGAAGCAATGAGAGAGAGCAGAGACGCAGAGAGAGCAGAGACACAGAGCAGAGATGCAGAGACGCAGAGAGAGCAGAGACGCAGAGAGAGCAGAGACACAGAGTAGAGATGCAGAGACGCAGAGAGAGCAGAGACGCAGAGAAGCAGAGGCGGCCGCACAGAGAGCACAGCTAGAGTGGTGGACTTTCCAGCTCTTGGAGCCAGAACACGACAGAGAGGCTTGCCTGCAGACACTAAGTTTGCTTACCTGCAGAGCTAGAGCTGAGCACATTCAGCTGCGGCTTACTGACAGCGTGACCACCTAATCAGCAGAGCTATATAGTTCAGAGGCCAAGTAACCGTCATCCAAGCTGGGCATGAGGCCTAAAGCTTGGGTGCGCCTCCAAACAAGGAGGCTGTTCTTACTGACTTAATAGACCTTACTGTTTTGTGTATTGTGTGTGAGGTCTGTGTTGTCATTGCATTGGATTATTGACTCCAGCAGAGAACTAGAGAGTGGCGTGGGAGAGACAGTTGGTGTCAAAATTGTTTAAAAGGTTGAAGTTTGGAAGCATTCTCATGGAAATCAACCTTAGACTAATTTTGAATTTAATTTTCTTGCCCCTTGTGAAGTCAGAAGTCAGATGTTGTTTTCACACCATTATTACAACACACTACAGTACAGTGTAAAAATAACTTTTATATGCACTGGGATTCTTTTTAATTCAGGTGATGCACGTTACTTCAATATCCACCTTAATTAGGTGGATGGCAAAGGGCCCCACAGTACCTCAGTATGCCTGTATATCCACAGGTTATAGGGGTTAATTTAAGGGGATACATATTTTGGGGAAACGGTTGAATCCGTAACACTGCCCTTTGGTCATTATCCTGGGGCCACCTTATCTTGTTCACAGACCCCTGTGTCCCCACTTTTCTCGAGGCCCAGGACACAGCTCTTCCAGCCTTCCTCTTCAGGACCTGTCTGTGCTCGATGGTGGGGTTTCCGTCTCTCCTTCAGTTTAGATGTTCCCGTAATTTTCTTATGATCCTGAGGCATGATGAGAACATGTGAGTTCCAGGAAATAGCAGTGGTCCAATCCTTCTGTAAAATTGCTCCAGGATCCAAGTGTCATCCTAATTGGACTTGAAAACATTTTTGTTGGTAAAGTTGTTTGAAATTTTAACTTTTATGGTGATTTGGATATCACCATGTGTTTACAGAACAAATTGGTTTTCCCATTCAACAGTTCATGCACATTTTTGTCTTAGAACATTGATTGGAACACCCCAATGTAACCTCTGCAACTGTGGTACATACAGTGTTAACTGCTTCCATTCATCCTTTCCCATCTCTTCCTGCCTTCTTAGCTTTATTCCTGGGCAAATGCTCTCCTTTTGGACTGGTATAGTTGTTTTAAGGAATGCATCCCTCCATGGAGTTATTTTTCACCTTACAGACCTATCATTTGGCTAGAAGTTGAGCCATGGGGGTGAATTCAGTTACAGGCTGCACTATGTCTATGGGTCTTAGTCACAGGGACTCCACCAGTCTAGACCAGAAAACAGCCTTTTAGCTTAAAAAAAAAAATCACTTTATTATAGTGAAAATATACATAATTAGACTCACCATATAAATAATTTCTACATTTACAACTCCATATTTGTGCCCATTCCAAAGAGAGGTGACCCAACGGAATGCGGAAATCATCAGACAATCTCTTTGATATCCCATGCGAGTAAAGTTTTACTAAAGGTAATACAGAAAAGGCTGCAAGCATACATTGACAGAGAACTTCCAGAGGTTCAAACCAGATTCAGAAGAGGCTGTGGAATGAGGGATATCATTGATGATGTCCTAGAGATCTTGGCTGAAAGCAGAGAATATCAGAAAGATGTTTATCTGTGCTTTATAGACTGCACAAAGGCTTTTGATTGTGTGGATCATGACAAGCTATGGACAATATTGCAAAGAATGAGTATACCGGAACGTTTAATTATGCTCATGAGGAATCTGTACCTGGACCAAGAGGCAGCTGTTCAAACAGAACATGGGAACACTGGATGGTTTAAAATTAAGAAAGGTATGTGACAGGGTTGTATTCTTTCAGCATACTTATTCAACCTGTATGCTGAGCAAATAATCTGAGAAGCTGGGTTCTATGAAGAAAAACATGGCATCAGCATTTGACAAAGACTCATTAACAACCTGCAATATGCAGATGATACAATTTTGCTTGCTGAAAGTGAAAAGGACTTAAATATTTACTGATGAAGATCAAAGAGCACAGCTTTTGGTATGGATTGCATCTCAATGTAAAGAAAACAAAAATCCTCACCACAGGACCAATAAACAACATTCCTATCAATGGAGAAAAGATTGAGGTTGTCAAGGACTTCATTCTTCTTGGATCAACTATCCACACTCGTGGAAGCAGCAGTCAAGCAATCAAACGAAGTATTGCATTAGGTAAATCTGCTGCACAAGACCTTTTTAAAGTGTTGAAGAGCAAAGATGTCAGCTTGAGGACTAAGGTGCGC
>NW_006409003.1:349918-356443 GCF_000296735.1 Chrysochloris asiatica | reverse complement strand
AGGAAGATCGTAGAAGAATTGATGCCTTTGAGTTATGAGCTGGACAGTGAATAAGGAAGATCGTAGAAGAATTGATGCCTTTGAGTTATGAGCTCTGGTAAGACCTGCTGCATTAACATAACTGACCGCCAACTCCAAAATGGGACCACAAGCACAGTTACGGTGTTTATTGTTGTTAAGTCGGTTCTGACTCATAGCAACCCTATGTAGGGTTTCCAAGCAGTGGCTGGTGGGTTTAAACCACCAAGATGGTCATTAGCAGTCCAATGCTTACCCTACAATGCCACACCAGGACAAAAGGGAGCCCTACATCGTAGCTAAAAGGGCCATATTAAGTAATTAACAACACTACTGCTAGCCCGTGAGGACCGTTAGTCATCCCAGAAACTTTCCTGCATTGGCAATCGAAGCGTGGTGGATTGAGACCTTTATACTTGGAGGATCCAGTTCTCTCTAGATTTTTCCTTTAATCTTCGCACACGCACAACCCGCCCCCGCCCATGTCATTCCTCTGCTCCCTTTTGGAGTCAGTCCTCCGACACCGTCTCTTCAGTATCTTTGCTTATTTTGTACATTTCATATAATTTATCTGACATTTGCCAACCCATACTTGCCTTTCACATCCTGCATGGATGAGAACCAAATCCACAGACACTTCCTCACTTGGTGGTTGCCTTCCTTGTAAGGACTTTTCCAGTAATTCAAGCATTTGGATTTCTTTCAGACTGGAAGACTATTCCTGAAAAGGAAGAACCAATTTCTGAAAAGGACATTGATGGGGAAGAGCCATCCCACAGCATGGAAATGAAATGCTGGAAGAAGTGCAGGGTTGGAGGGGCTGGCTAGGAGAGCTCCCAGGTGACTCTGTGAGTGAAGTGACCTCCTCTCATAGAGACCATTTTCTCAATGAAACACTGTCACTTTGAACTCGGGGAAAGTTATAGTCTATGTTTTAGCCTTTTACCATGAACATTGCCTATAAAAACACATAAGCCACAGGTGAAAAATTTGGAACAGGATCTGGTGTTCATTAACCATCAGAATGGCTCAGCAGATCAAAAGCCCTGTGAAAATCATCAAAGTGCTAGAGTTGTTTTTTTAGGGCATTTACTTGAATAAAGTTGGAAAAGTTGAAACGGAATAAATTTAATTTATTAAATTTAATTTATTCAATTCACCACTGTCAGTGGTGAAACTTACAAGGATGGTAACTCTCTTCGTTTTCACACTAGAATCTTTTCAGCAAAGAATAGCCGTGAATGTAAGGACTTTGGAAACTCCTGTAACCATTACGTGTCTCTAGATGAACACAAGTCATTGCGGTTTGGGGAAAATCAGTTTGAGTGTGATCCATGCAGGAGGGCTCCAGTCCTGAACAAAGGGTCGGAAGTGATCATGGAGAATCACTGCTTCAGAGGTGGGGAGAACTGTGATGCTTCTACGGGGCCTCATCTATGACTGACTGTAATATCACTCAGCGTGGAAAGAAACTGTATGCAATCAGTGTGGAAAATCCATCAGAGAACACACACTGGAGAAAAAGCCTATGAGTCACCATCGTTGAAAGTCTTACCTCCAGCACTATGACTTCATCGTACATCAGAGAATTCATACTGTGGAGAAACCCTATGAATGTAACCAGTGTGGGAAATCTTTTACCCAGAGTTCTAAACTTACTAGGCATCAATGAACTCACACTCAAGTAATACGTATCACGAATATGGAAAATCCTTCAGGTGGAACTCTAACTTATTGTACATCCAAGGATTCATACTGGAGAGAGACCTGAGGGATGTATTAATTGTGGAAAGTCCTTCAGACCAAGTCCTTCAGGACTCACGTGGGAGCGAAACCATACAAATGTAACCATTATGGAAAGCTCTTCATTTGAAGCACTTAGCTTATCAGGCAGCTGTGAATTCATACAGGAGAGGAGCCATGTAAATGCAGTCAGTGTGGAAAAACTCTCACTGCAAAGACTCACCTGATTGAGCTTCCAAGAACTCATACTGGAGAAGAACCTTTTGAATGCAGTGTGTGTGGAAAAGTCTTCACCGTAGCTGTCATCTTCTTTCCCATCAGAGATTCACTCTGGGGAATAGCCATATAAATGTAAAGACTGTGAGAAATCCTTTAGGCAGAGATCTCAGTTTGTTGTACATCAGCAATCCCATACTGGAACGAAGCCCTATGAATGCAGTCATTGCAGAAAAGCTTTCAGTCTGAGGTCTCCCCTCATTGTGCATCAGATAAGACACATTGGAGAGAACCCTTACCAGTGTAGTATATATGTGAAAGCCTTCAGTCAGAGATCACGCCTATTGAGCACCAAAGGACGCATACCAGAGAAAAGCTGTATGAATGCGTTGTGGGGAAACTTGCGGTGACTGTTCGGATCCTTACTAAACATAAGAGGACCCACAGTGGAGAGAAACCCTATGAATATGACCATTGTGAAAAGGCCTTTGGACAGAGGTGTTGACTTAGTAGACTTCAGAGAATTCATACTGGAGAAAAACCTGTGAATGTAACAAATGTGGGAAAGCTTTCAGTTGTGGCATCCCTCATTCAACATGAGAAAACTCATCAGAGAAACACCCTGTGAATAATTCATGTGGGAAATGTCTCCTAACCATGTTTAGTTAACTGCAGATGGCAAGTTATGATTCTCAGAATGTGGTCTGTCGATCACTTACATCAGACTTACTAGGAATGTATGTTGAAATGGCACATTACTACACTTACTTCACCCTACTGAGTCTTTAGAATCTCTAGTAGCACTACCCTGGAAGCTGCAGTTTCTAAAAACATCTGCCATGTTCAGCGATCTCGAGTGGAGAGTTCTTAAGGTCAACCAAGTCCCAAGAGTTCAAGATTACCAAAGATTAATCTGGAGGTATAGTTATTGGTGCTGGAGCAGTTTATTAAGCAGCACACTTGCAAGGTTACAAGTGGTGATGCTGATGAGTGGGCAGTCTTCAGTCAGGGTTACACAACCAGCTGACTGGAGGCTGTCCATCTGAGGACAAATCCCACCTGAGTGACCTCAGTGATGATGTTAGACCTCATTAGGACCCAGTTGCTAGTTTTATAACCTGTGTTCTATCCTACTCTTGCAAGGGTAATCATTATTCTTAGATAAATCTGAAGATTCTGTCTGTGCTGAGGTGTTCTTTTCTTAAATTGTCAGGGTAAATTGACTGGGGTCATCAGGGTTCAAGTTCTTCTAGGGACGCATAGTGAAAAGGCCTTCAAGATATTGTGAACTGTTGGTTGCTTCCAGCCACAACCATTTTGTGTTTCCTGAGAGAAGACCCTATTTCCTGTGTCGAGGCGGTGGTAATAAGGTACACACAGCATAAAGTGACTTGTGAGACCTCTCGTCAGCTACCTAGTCATCTATCAATTGATGGACATCATCAAAAGCCCCTGAGTGGGGTCCTGCTATGGTGCTATAAGATAAGCACTGGACTGCTGACCACAAAGTCAGCAGTTCAGACCTACCAGCCACTCCTCAGAAACCCTATTCAAGGACACTGAGTTGGAACCAACTCAATGCACTTAACAACAACAAGCAGACACTAGAACATCCTAAGTGATTCATCTGTACATTAAAGTGTACTGCCACTGCATTTTGGTGAGAACCATGAAGATGAGTAGTGCCACGTCTGGCTTTGGCTGTTCTCTGCATCCGGTGTGGAGAGATTAAACCCAAATAGGGGCAACGAGAGATTAGAAAGAAAAGGAAGACAGAAGACACAAATGAATTAAGTAAAGTTGGGACCAGGTGGGACGCAGCTCTCTAATGGAGATACTGCAACCCAGACCAAGTACAGCAAGTTTATTTTATACACATATCAAAGGGAGGTGTTTGGGGCAGGGAAAAGAGTGCAAGAACATCTGGTGTTATTTGTGCATGCAGTAAGTGGGACTTTTCAGAAAAATATAACTTGTGGCAGCTTGCCGAAACAGAGATAGAGCAGCTAAATATTTGTGCAGACTGAGCTGAAGGTCATATCTATAACGGCCAAGACTGTTGTCTGTCCCTTCCTCTAGGCCAATTGTTGCCGGTATTCAGAGGCAGACGTAGACCCCCGGCTCAACCGCTCCCAACAGACTAGGAGCCCTAGTGGTGCTTTAGGGTAAGCAGTGGACTCTTACCAGAAAATCTGCAGTTCATACCACCAGCTGCTCCTATAAAGATTTACAGCTGAAGAAACCCTACTCAGGGTCACTCTGAGTCGGAACTAACTTGATTGTAGTGGGTATTTGGTTTATGAATATGACAACTAATAAGAAACCTTCAGTTAGAACTCCTACCTTAGCATGAAGTTAGGATACTCAGAATGAAGCTGTATCAGTCAGTTTTTGTTTTTTAGCTGCAAAACAACTATTGTTAGATGCTGTCTAGTTGGTTCCACCTCATAACCATATGCACAACAGAACCAAACGTCTCTCAGTCTTGTGTCACACAGTTACTGCTTCAGCCCATAGTTGCAGCCACTGTGTCAAGTCATCTTTTTGAGAGGCGTCCTCTTTTTAGCTGACCTTCTATTTCACCAGAAATGATGTCCTTCTCCAAAAACTGGTCTCTCCTAACGAAGCAGCTGTTCATACCCAATCATAAATTGTCCTTATTCCACATTCCTGGGAATTCTATGAGAATGAAAAATAGTCCTGATGCAGAGACCTGAACACTCAAAGAATAAATCATCGCATGAGAAAGTTGGTGCAGAGTTATGAAATACAAAAGCAGCCATCTTCAATGTAAACTAGCAAGTAACTTCAATGGAAGAGGAGCCCGGTAAGTCTTCAGAATGATTTTATTATGCGAATACAAAGTAGACAGTAACTTAATCTTAATTCCACATGCTCTAATTTATCAAACTTTATTGTTCAGTTGTCACTGTTAGGTCAGTTCTGACTCATGGTGACCCTGTGCACAACAGAACAAAACACTGACCATTCTCGTGATTCTTGTGACGTTTGAGCCCACTGTTGTTGCCAATGTCTCATTCCATCTTGATGCAGGTCTTCCTCTTTAGAACTGACCCTCCACTTTTCCAAGCATGATGTCCTTCTCCAGAGACAGGTCACTCCTGATAATATGTCCAAAGTAACAAGAGATAAATTCTTGCCATCTTGCTTCTAAGAAACATTCTGGCTGCACTTCTTCTAAGACAGATTTGTTTGTTGTTCTGGGAATCCATGATATTTTTAATATTCTTCTTCAACACCATAATTCAAATGTATCCATTCTTCTACGTTCTTCCCTACTCATTATCCAATTTTCACATGCATATGAAACAATTGAAAATACATGGCTTGGTTCAGGAACACCTTAGTCCTCAAACTGACATCTTTGCTTTTGAACACTGTAAAGAGGTCATGTGCAGCAGATTTGCCTAATGCTGTACATCATTTAATTTTCTGATTGCTGCTTCCATGAGTTTTGATTGTGGATCCAAGTCAAATGAAGTCTTTGACAACTTCAGTCTTTTCTCCATTATCATGATGTTTTTTATTAGTACACTTGTAAAGATTTTTGTTTTCCTTACATTGATGTGCAATCCATACTGAAGGCTGTATCTTTGGTCTTCGCTGGTATTTTCAGTTCTCGTTGCTTCCAGCAAGCAAGGTTGTATCATCTACATTTCGAAGATTGTTAATAAGTTAATACCAATCCCGATCCCACGTTCTTTATATAACCAGACTTCTCTGGTTGTTTGCTCAGCATACAGATTGAATACATATGATGTAAGACTACAGCCCTGGCGCAGACCTTTCTTGATTTTAAACCATTCAGTATACCTTGTACTGTTGCAATAACTGCCTGTCTACGTACAAATTCGTCATGAGCACAAATAAGTGTTATGGAATACTCATTGTTTGCAGTGTTACTCATGATGATGCAGTCAAAAGCCTTTGCATAGTTAATAAAGCACAAGTAAACATCTTTCTAGTATTCTGTTTTCAGTCCCCATCCATCTGACGTCAGCAATGATATCCTTCATTCCACATCCTCTTCGGAATCCTGCTTGAATTTATGACACTACACTGTAGATGTAATGTTGCAACAGTTTTTAATTTTTCTTCAGCAAAATTTTACTTCCGTGTGTTATTAATAATATCATTCTATGATTTGTGCATTCCTTTGATGTCATGGAGACAAAAACTATTCAGAATAAAACCCACGTGACCTGGCTTCAATGGCTGGATGGTCAGAGCTCAACTAAAAGAAAGAAGAGGAAAAAAAGAGTAATCTGATACAATTTGATGAACTTGACCTACACCTATGGATGCAGTAGCTCAAGAGAGGGAACAAATCTTTACAGCGAGATCATTCCCACCCCCTCCATACACAGAGTAAACAGGGATGGGCAACTTGAGCATTGGCTACCCAAAATAGGGGGGCTACAAAGGCAAGAAGTGACTGGCTTACAAGCTTTCAAGGGGGACCCTAGATCCAGAGGGCCTGGAGGAAGGTAGAATCTCCACTGAGTAGTATCCAATCTGTCTAGGTGG
>NW_006409003.1:346535-347976 GCF_000296735.1 Chrysochloris asiatica | reverse complement strand
ATTAAAAAAAAGAGGGGGGTTTGGGGATAGAGGTCAATACTGTTAACCGATGGTACGCGGAGGGGATTATAATCATTGCAATTAAAAAGATACGATTGGTTCAGTGTAAAACTGATGATCTGCCCTGTAAACTATCACTCAATTCACGATGAAAACTTTATTTAAAAAACAAAGAAGAAAAGGATCTCTGCTAATCAGTTGGCCAGGTAGCCATCTTCCAAATGTCTTGGCACAGGTGAGTGAGCCTCCAGTGCTGCCTCAGTGTGTTCCAAGATTTCAGTTTACACTCCAGCAATTCCTGGAGCTGCTTTGTTTAGCGCCAGTGTCTTCAGTGCGGCTTGGATTTCTGCCTTTTATGTCATTGGTTCTTGATCATATGTTACTTCTTGAAATAGTTAAGTAATGATCAATTCTTTTTGGTACAGTTACTCTGTACTCCTTCCATTTTCTTTTTTTTTTTTATTTTAATTTAAGGTTTTTATTATGGATTGAGTGAAAGTTTCCAGGGCAGATCATCAGTTTTACATTCAACAAATCATATACCTTGTTTCATTACATTGATTATAATCTCCTCCATGTACCATCAGTTAATAGTATTTCTCTCTATCCACTTTAGCTTTTTAAAAAACACACAAACAACAAAAAAAAACCCAATCGGGCATATATAATAATTTATATCTCCAAAGGGCACATTCTGCAAGTCTGCTCCTGGCCACCGGCTCTTAGTCCTTCTCTTCTTGGTCCATGAATCTAGAGTCCTCAGCCGCTCCCCCTCTCCATGCCCCCATCTCTGCCTCCATCTCTGGCGCTGCTGCTTCTCTGGATAAGGTCCCGCATTCTGCTTGTGCGTTCCTCTCTTGATGGTCCTAGGGTCCTCTGTTTCTGGACTGTAAGATTATCCACTCCCCTGTTTTTGTTACAAAATTTCTACCTTTACAATTATGACAGTCACGATTAGTCTTGATAACAGTTATTTACTATTGAATCTTACAAATCTTATCCTCATCTTTTTTTTTTTTTTTAATGTTTTATCGTTAATTATATGATAGCTTACATGGAAGAACCTTAGTCTTACATTCATTCCATTGTATATCATCTCATTGCCATGGTTCCAATCCACTCCATGCATCATCAACCAACCAAAGTGTATATCCTAGAAACCCACCCCCTACATTTTCCCCTCCCCACCCCCTATTTTTCGGCCCACAGTCCCTTTACCTCTCTGGGTCCAAAGTCCCCAGTTGCTTCATCACTCCATGTCATCATCTCTGTCTCCATCTCAGGCATCTCTGTTTCTCTGGGTAGGGTCTCACTCTCGGCTCTTCTCCGTTGATGGTCCCATAGACCTCCGCTCCTAGCCTGGAGATTAATCATTCCCTTCCTTGTTACAAAACGTCTACCTTTGCATTTCCAACCCTCACAATCCGTCCTGATAAGCATT
>NW_006409003.1:315875-345461 GCF_000296735.1 Chrysochloris asiatica | reverse complement strand
GAAGACTCTTTCCCTCTCTGTTGGTATTTAGAGTAACTACCGCTCTGAGTATAGGTCAGGTTCATCATGAAGATGTGTCTTCTGTCACTGTAGCTGTTCCAGTCTGCTTGTCCTTTCTAGTGGGAATGTCTCACTTCACAAGGTTGTGGATTCCATTTTCTTTTGATGCTTTATGCCTGATTTAATATTTTGCCCATTACTGCTGTTGTTGTTGTTAAGTGCCAGCAAGTCAGTTCCAACTCAAAACAACCCTGTGTATGGTTTCCGAAGAAAATCTTTACAGAAGCAGAAAGCTTCATGTTTCTTCTGCATAACGGTTGGTGGGCTTGAACCGCCAATCTTGTGGTTTGCAGTCCCTTGCTTATCCTACAGAGCCACTATACTCCCATTTTTGCCCATAGAATCGCAAATCATGGCTTGAATTTTTTCTTCAGTTCTTTCAGCTTTAGAAATTCTGAGTGTGTTATTTCTTTTTGGTTTTCTAACTCCAGGTCTTTGCACATTTCCTTATAATACTTGACTTTGTCTTTTTTAGTTGTCCTTTGAAGTTTTCTCTTCAGCTCCTTTGTTTCGATATTTCCTCCAGTTATTTTAGCTTTTCTACATAAGGAGCAAGTTTCAGAGTGTCTTCTTACACCCATATTTGTCTTTTCTTACTTTCCTGTCTTTTAATGGTCTGTTGCGTTCCTCCTGTATGATGCTGTTGGTGTTAGTGCCTAAGTATCAGGCCATTAGTGTCTCGTGCTTCAAGTATGTTCTCGAGATGCTCTCTAAATTCATGTGGGATATGTTCAAGGTCCTATTTTGGCTCTCATGAACTTGTTTTAAGCTTTTTTCAGCTTCAGGCTGAACTTGCATATGAGCATTTGATGATGTGTTCTACAATTTGCCCCTGGCCTTGTTTTGACTGATGATATTGAGTTTCCTCACTATCTTTTCCCACAGATGTACTCAGTTTGATTCTTGAATATTCCATCTGGTGAGGTCCTTTGGTATGGTCACTTTTTATGTTGTTGGAAAAAAAAAAATTGCAATGAATAAGTCATTGGTCTTGCAGAATTCTCTCTTATGATCTCCAGCTTCATTTCTATCACCAAAAACATATTTTCCAACTACTGATCCTTCCTCTTTGTTTCCTATCATTGGGTTCCAATCACCACTAATTATCAATGTAGCTTGATCAATTTCAAACTGAATAAATTGATAGAATTCTTCAATTTCATCATCACTGGCTTTACTGATTGTTGTGTAAATTTGAGTGAATAGTGGTATTAACGGGTCTTCCTTGTAGGTGTACAGATATTATCCTCTCACAGACAGCACTGGACTTCAAAATACATCTGCAAATGCTCTTTTTGACAATGAATGTGACACCATTCCTTTTCATTTTGTCATTTCTGGTGTAGTAAACCATATGATTGTCTGATTCAGAATGGCCAGTCCCAGTCCATTTCAGCTCACTAGTGTCCCATTTCATTGTTGACACTTGCAGTTCTCCTGGGTTCATACTTACAATTCCACGTTCTCATTATGAATGGATATCTGCAACTGTTTATTCTTATTTAGCACCCCATCAGCAAGTGCAGAGTTAGGACTCAGGTCAGGATGGCTCCATTCATGTCATTCCAGTCAGCTCTACTTTGAAGAGGCATCTCTTCCCCAATTGTACTCTAAGTGTCTTCCAACTGGAAGGGCTCAGTTTTCTGGCCTATATCTGACAGTGTTCCACTGCGATGGATAAGGTGTTGTCATCTTTTGGGATTACACCTGACACTATTCTACTGCTGCTCATGAGGTTTTCAGTGAGTAGCCATGAAGAAGTAATTCACCTCGTCTTTCTAGTCTGTCTTAATCTGGATGCGCCACTGAAATCTGTCCACAGCGGGCAACCCTGCTGGTATGTAAAATATTAGTGGCAAAGCTTCCAGCATGCCAGCAACACACAAGCCACCACAGCACGGCAAACGGACAGATGAGTGATGTGTTGCACAGTTTGACCAACTTTAATCATTAGAACTGGCTGCATGACAATATGGAAAATGCTTATCAGAAGAAGTAGTAACAAGAGGCAAAATAGTAGGAACACAAAAAGATTACAGCCAAATAAAAACATATCCACAGAACGATTGGCTAGAAATGCTTAGCGTGTTCGCCTAAAGGAGGGAATGTAAACCGGCATCATTGTAGAGAATCACCGAGTAGTTAGGAGAGTTTACACTTGAAGGTGGAGATTGGGAAAGACCAACCTGAGAATGTGCAGAGAGAGCTAGTGGAGGTCTTGGTCACCTGGCAGAGCTGTAGACTGACATGAAACGGAAGCCCCACCCCCTTCCTGGTTTTCTTTACATGTATAAGGATAAGTAGAAAATATTACTATAACTCAGGTGATTTTGAAGGCAGGACACACTGAAAGAGAGGTTGGCATAAGAATGATGAAGACAGGTGAAGACAGAGAGAGGTGCAAGGGTTACAGGGGATAGTGGTAAACACTGTTTGTTTGTTTTTTGGTAAATACTGTTTTTATACAATCCTGCAACAACAGTGTCAGGTACATGGACAGATACTTAGACTGAATCAGTATGGCCGAGAGAGTGGGAGTAGACCACAAACATATAACGGTTTGATAGGGTATTTGTACATGGGTAGTTTTGATGCAAACAAACCTGTGAATATGGTGGTGCATACACAGGACAAAATAATGAAAACTTAGACATTACCAGACTTTGTGAAGCAGCGAGTTTCTGATCCTCGGAGCTCTGGACCATAGTCTCAGGATACACCATGGTCACTTGACAATGACGGGGACCCTAAAAGCTCCTGAGTAACCATCTAAAGTGCAACTGCTGGTCTCTCCACGTGCTGGAGAAAGAAGAGTGATGAAAATTTAACATGCTTGGAATCCATTTTTGCAGCGGACTAATGAAGCACGTGATCATCAGTCTTCATAACAAGTTAACTTTCAGACCAGAAGAGCTAAATGGCGCCCAATTACCACTATCAGCTGCTCTGAAGGAGATCACATTAGATGTCCTGTATAGAGTGGGAGAAAATCTGGAGCAAAACTCAAAATTATAAAAAATACCAGGCTTACTAGTCAGAAAGAGACTGGAGGAACCTGAGTATGGCCCTCAGCCACCTTGTAGGTCTGAAATGGAATGCATCCTCATGGCCAAGTTTTCAACCAAGTGGTACATGGGTAAGTAATGGGTACAATATCACTAGTAAAGTATGCTCACCACGGAATGGCCAAAGATTTCAGATCAAAAAAGTGCCATTTACATGGGGACATTTACCTTCAGAAAGGTTGGGAAGGAGGGTGGAACGGAAAGAAACCACAGGGAAAAAGTGGGGTAATTATTGTTACAACAGGGAAAAGATTGCCAACATTGAAAAAGTCTATAATTTGTTGAATGAAAAACTGATGCTCTGCTCTATAAACTTTTACTCAATTCTCAATAAAAACTTTAAATATATATTGCTTCAAAATCATTGAAACATTTATTAATCAGAAATCGAAATGTGCTGTTTCTGTTTCTTGGCAGATCTGCCACCTAGGTCTATACACTTCTAAAGGTTCACTAACCATTTCCCAAAGAACTCTGGCATCTTCAATTTATACCATGCCAAAATGGCAGCTTTGACATCCTCAATGGATTGAAGGCATGTTCTGTTCAAAAGTACTTTCAATTTAGGGAACATAAAGAAATCTGAAGGAGCCAGACCAAGGCTGGAGTGTGTAGGGTGATGGAGTAAGGGTTCCTTATGCAGTTATGGTAGGACAGCCCTGGCTACCCTGGAAGAATGAGCAGGTACATTGTGATGGGAAAAATCTTGGGGCCAACTTCTTTTCAATTTTCTTTAAATCTCTCCCTAATAAGCCCCTGTATTTATCATATGTCCTTTGAAAAACATCTGTCAAGATTATGCTTTTGGCATCCCAAATAACAGTCACTGTAACCTGAGCTGCTTCTCTGCCTTGAATTTAATTGGCTCTGCAGATCACTTCAGAAGCCACTGTTTTGATTGGACCTTTTTTAAAAAGCACCCTAATGAGCCTACCCACCACTTGTCTGTCAGCTTGTCATACTGTGGTGTCTTGTGTGGTGTTGTGATGCTGGAAGCTATGCCACTGATATTTTAAATCCCAGCAGGGTCACCCATGGTGGACAGGTTTCAGCTGAGATTCCAGATTAAGACAGACTAGGAAGAGAGAGAGGGGGCTACTTCTGAATGTTTAGCCACAAAACAACATCAATGGCAGTGAAACATTGTCAACACCAGAATATTGAATACTGAATCATAATGAATAACACCAGAATATTGTCAGAAATAGTGTTGGAAGGTAGTCCCTCAGGTTAGAAGGCACTCCAAATACAAGTAGGGAAGAGCTGACTTCTCAGAGTTAACTGTGACAACATGAATGGAGTAAAACTTTAGGACCTTCATTTACTGATGGGGCACAACTCACAATGAGAAACTGCTGTAAACATCCATGAATAATCAGAACATGGAGTGTGTGAAGTATGAATCTAGGAACACATAAAAAGATCAATATCCTAGGCATTAGTGACCTTAGGTAGACTGGTATTAGCCATTCTGAAGCTGATGATTATGTTTTATTGTGCCAGGAGTGTTGTTGTTGTTAAGTGCTGCCCAGTCGATTCCGACCCATAGCGACCCTGCTTAAGGTTTCCGAGGAGCAGCTGGTGAACTTGAACTGCCAACCTTGCAGTTCAGATGGCTTTTCAGTCACAGCGCCACCCCAGGACTCCAGTAGAGGAGTGGTGGTGGTGATGGTGGTTATGTGCCATGGAGTCGGTTCCGACTCATAGCAACCCTGTACAGGGTTTCCGAGGCTGTAAATCTTCACAGGAGCAGAAAGCCTCATCTTTCTCCCATGGAACAGCTGGTAGTTTCAAAGTAGAGGAGTAGCATCCCATTAACCACCAAAAAGAACAGTTCAAGATCAACTGGAAGTACAATGGTGTCTGGGACAGGATACTATCCACACGCCTACAAGCAAGCCCAGTTAATACCACTATTCTTCAAATTTCCACACCAACCACTAAAGTCAGTGATGATGAAATTGAAGAATTCTACCAACTTCTTCAGTCTGAAATTGGTCAAACATTCATTCGAGATGTACTGATAATTACTGGTGATTGAAATGAAAAGATTGAAAATAAAAAGGAAGGATCAGTAGTTGGAAAATATGGTCTTGGTGATAGAAACAATGCTGAAAATCACATGGTAGAATTTTGTTAGACCAATGACATATTCGGAGTCCTGGTGTGGTGCTGCGGGCTAATGTGCTGGACTGTAGGGTCGGTTTGAACTGCAAGGTCAGTGGTTCAAACTCACCAGCCACTCCTCAGAAACCCTATACAGCGTTGATATGAGTCGGAACTGGCTCGATGGTACTTAACAACAAAAATGACATATTCATTACAAATACCTTTTTAAAACAATATAAAAGACCTCACCATGATAGAATACACAGAAAGCAAATTGACTACATCTGTGGGAAGAGATGGTGGAAAAGCTCCATATTATCAGCCAAAATGAGGCCAGAGGTAGACTGTGAAACAGAACATCAATTACTCATATTCAAATTCAGGCTGAAGCTGAAGAATATTAAATCAAGTCCAAGAGAACCAAAATTTGTCTTTGAACATATCCCACCTGAATTTAGAGATCATCTGAAAACAGATTTGATGCATTAGATGCTAATGACTGAAAACAGAAGAGTTATAGGATGACATCAAGAACATCATACAAGGTAGAAAGCCAAGATCATAAAGAAGACAGGAGAGAAGGAACCATCAATATAGATGTCAGAAGAGATGCTGAAACTTGCTCTCCAGCATAGTGATGCTAAAGCAAATGGAAGAAATGAAGTAAATGTGAAAAAACTTCAAAGGGCAGCTCAAGAAGACAAAGTCAACTATTAGAATGAAATGTGCCAAGACCTGGAGCTAGAAAGCCAAAAGGGAAGAGCACGCTCTGCATTTTTCTCAAGATGAAAGAAATGAAGAAAAATCTCAAGCCTCAATTTGCAGTAGTGAAGGATTCAATGTGTAAAATATTAAATGATGCAAAAAACATAAAAAATAAAAAAAAGATGGAAGGACTATAC
Organism: Chrysochloris asiatica; assembly: GCF_000296735.1. Lineage (NCBI taxonomy): Eukaryota > Metazoa > Chordata > Mammalia > Afrosoricida > Chrysochloridae > Chrysochloris > Chrysochloris asiatica. The sequence goes on along the minus strand of NW_006409003.1, from coordinate 339,325 downwards.
AGAGTCACTGTACCAAGAAGAAATTATTGGTGTCCAACCATTTCAAGTTGTTGTTGTTAGGTGCCATCGAGTCAGTACCGACTCATAGCAACCCTATGCACAACAGAATGAAATACTGCCCGGTCCTGGGCCAACCTCACCATTGGTGCCACGCTTGAGCCCATTGATGCTGCCACTTTGCCAATCCATTCAGCATCATTTGTTTCCATTCTCTCTGTTGTTGTTGTTGTTGTTGTTGTTTTTGATGTACACCGAAGCAATTAGGAATATATAACCATTCAAACAACCAAAGGGTACACCCCGTAAGCCTGCCCCCCAGCTGTCAGCACACAGCCCCTCTCTCTTCCTGAGTCTCTCCACATCACCATCTCTGCCTCTGCCTCTACCTCGGGCGTCGCTGCTTCTCTGAATAGGATCCCTCTTTTCTCCCTTCATGTTCTCTGGGTCCTCTGCCCCTGGACTGCTGCTCATAGATGGCGGTCAACCATCCTGCTTTGAATATGTGTTGTTCTCCAAACTCCTGCCAATAATCCAATCTCCTGAGTCCAGCTCCTGAGAGTGTCGGGAGGAAGGACTGGTGGGACTTTTGGAGAGCAACATGACTGACAAAGCAAGTCCCAATCCAAAGTAGTGTGGTAGGGCTGCACTTCTGAGCAGGGCACAGCTGTTGTCTCCTGTTGTTGTTGTGTGTTGTTCAGTGGACTCCGACTCATAGTGTCACCAGAAAAATGGTTCTTTGTCACCTGCCGCTGACAGAGTCAATAGTCAGAGACAGGACTCAGAGCAAAGTGTTTATTGAGTATCGATACTCAGAAGAACAGGAGAGTAGAGAATCTCCCAGATCTGTCTCCCTGAGGGAAAAGGAAAGGGGAGTTTTAGAAGGATTTGGGGTTTGAGGTAGGGGCCTGAGGAGTTTCAGTCAGAACCGCTGCTGTGGATTCAAGGTCACATAGATTTAGATCGTCCTGGTCAAGCCGTTTTCAGCTGGTCATTAGTCTCCAGGTGGTGGTTATTAGTGGTCATTATAAAAACTGTGTGATGGCGTTTCTTCCATGTTCCTACTTTAGTCCTTGGAGTAAGAATTGAGTACTAATTACTTTCCAAGAAAAAGGGAGTAACTTTGGGCGGCAGTAATTGACTATAGCAGACAGACAGGGCTGAGGCACAGTTTGTTTTTGTTTTGTTTTTTTGTGTGTGTGTGTTTGTGTGCAAAATCCCAGCTATAATGATTGTATTCGGATAGTAGAATGGTCACTGAGGCTTTTTCCCAGGCTAAAAACCCTTTTAGTACCTTGGGAGTTATCTGTGTCCTCTTTCATTGCGACCCTGAGAGTGGCTGGTGGGTTTGAATTGTAACCCTTGTGGCTAGCAGTCCAGTGCTTATCCTACGGCACCACACCAGGGCCAACAGATTTGGTTGCTATGCTGCGTGTATGACCCTTGTTTATGACGGCAATTACTGAACCATTGGAACCAGTTCAAAGTCCTGTTTGGCTGCTTATTTTTCTCAACCCAGACTTCGAACCTGTTCAAACCGCTCAGTAATGAAAATGCTGAAGGTACTTCCCTTAGGCACCTTTCCCTTAGGCACCTTTCCCTTAGGCACCTTTCCCTTAGGCACCTTTCCCTTAGGCACCTTTCCCTTAGGCACCTTTCCCTTAGGCACCTTTACCTGGAACCTTTACCTGGAACCTTTTCACACAACCCTTTGCACTAATGTTGATTGCTGTCGTTAAGTGCTGCCGAGTTGGTTCTGACTCAGAGCGACCCTGTATAGAGGTTTCTGAGGAGCAGCTGGTGAGCCTGAACCACCAACTTTGTGGTTCAAATTGACTTCGCAGTCCAGCACATTAACCCAGAGCACCCCACCAGGACTCCTTGCAGTAACATAGCCCTCAAAATTCATGAGACCAGAGGTTAACAGAAAAGTCATTGCATTGGACAGCCTGGTCAGAAGGAGCGGGAGAACTGATTCGACATGCCATCCTGCTGCTACGACCAATGTCCTTGTGTAGCTCTCAGGAGAGGCAGGAAGCTGAAAGGAAGAACGTGCCAACAGGTCCCACAAAGATTAGAACATCCTTCATCGCTTCTCATTGAGCTAACTTGTTCTCTCGAGATGGTTCCTTTCAGTACGTATTAAAAGTTGTTGTTAGGTGCCCTCCAGGTGGTTCCGACTCCTAACAACCCTATATAGGGTTTCTGAGGAGCGGTTGGTGGGTTTGACGCGCCCCCTTGTGTTATAATCGGCCTTGCAAGCCAGTGCTGTTTCTACGTGCCACACCATTGAAAAGGAGCTCCCGTAGCGTAGTGGTTCCAAATCGGGCTGCTAACCTCAAGGTCGGCAGTTCGAAACTACCAGCGGTTCCTCAGGAGAAAGATGAGGCGTTCTGCTCCCGTAAAGATTTACAGCCTCGGGAACCCAGTGCAGGGTCACTATGAGTCGGAACCGACTCCACGGTACTTAACAACAACTGAACTGAAAGGTAGGCGGTTCAAACCCACCTGCTGCTCCTCATAAATCCTACAGCAGGTCACTGAAAGTCACAACCAACTCGGTGGCAACCACAGTCTGCCAAAATTAAAACCAAAGGTTTAAAACCAAAGTTTTAAACTTTAATTTCAACTTATATAGATATTTTCAAGGTAGAGAACAAAATGTATCCATAAAAGGCCTTCACGTTTTTTATATTAGGATAATAATTTGAGGGGTCAGTACAATGGAAATACTGACTTAAAAAATAAATAAATAAACAAGGATGTAAAGTCTTCTACTGACCAAGAAAAGCCCATTCTAGTGTTTTGTGTGTGTGTGTTTATTGTGAATTAAGTGAAGGTTTACAGGGCAGATCATCAGTTTTACACTCAGTAATTCTTACACTTCATTTCATCTCTGTGATTTCAATCCCCTCACACTCACCTCCTCACTCCATTTCCTGTTCCATTCCTCCTCCTTTCCCAGTGTTTCTGAACTTTGCTCTTGGGTAAATGCTGTCTTTATGATCTTGGATGATGCTTTCCTCACTAGTGTTGTTATTCCCGTTATATACCCATCTATGTCTGGTGTGGCGCTATGGGATAAGCACTGGACTGCAAAGTCGGTTTGAACCACAAGGTCAATGGTTCAAGCCCACCAGCCGCTCCTTGGAAACCCTATACAGGGTCACTATGAGTTAGAACTAACTGGACAGCACTTAACACAACACTGCCTGGCTGAAACTTGAGCCACTGAGTTGCGTTCGTGACCAGTAAGCCTCATCTTTTTATGATTTTGTGTTTTGTTCTACATTTTCTCTTCCTCTCTCCAGGGCCTTCCACGGTGATGGCTTTCAGAGCTTTTGGTAGTGGTAGCTCCGTGCCATCTAGTTTTTCTAGTCTCAGGACCATGGAAACTGCTGTTCATGGGTCCATTCGTCCATTGGACTAATTGTTTCCAAGTGACTTCAGTTTACTTTCCATCATTCTTCTTGCCTTCTGACAATGAGAGACTGATAATTGCATCTTAGATGACCACTTATGAGCATTTATGATCCCAGTTGCTACTCACCAAAGTAGGATGTAGAACGGGTCTCGGGCATGGACGGAGAATGAAAGTGGAAGAGGCCTCAAGATGGTCATTCAAGAGTGATTTTATTATCTACAACACAGCTTTAAGTATACTTCTCAGCAGGAAGCATATCCCAGCAGCATGTGCATCAAAAGTTTATGATGAACACAACAACCTTTAGATCACAATAGCCATTCAGTCATGTTCAGACTCACGAATCAAGTACTTAGGGATTCTTGTTTCTGGTTGCAGTCCCTGCTTCCAAGCTATGCGGTTGTTAGTGTGTTCTTTCCCACATTCTTTGGTCAGCAAGGCGTCCCTTGTTGTTCACCTCAAGGCGTCCCTTGATCTTAGAATGGCCTCAGAGTGGGCTTCACACAGTCCTACAGTATCTACACAGTTCAACAACAACAAATGTAGCACAGTGGTTACGAGCCGGGTTGCTAACCTCAGGGTCAGCAGTTGGAAACTACCAGCTGTTCCACATGAGAAAGATGAGACTTCCTGCTCCCATAAAGATGAATAGCCTTGGAAACCCTGTGCAGGGTCCCTACAAGTTGGAACCGACTCCGTGGCACGTAACCACCACTATCATTATTTTTTTCGTTAGCCAACCTTTCAACGCAGAAACATAACAATGCAAAAAGCCAGAAGTTTTCCAATGCATGTTCAACTGATCACATCTTGGTGAAACTTTAAACTTGATACAGTAGAATACTAGAACCTGAGTGAATCATGTTGGCCATCGCGTATGTAACTCCCTCATAGAATTCTTCTCCAATGTTGTCTTTTGATTTTACTACAACTATTTATTCAAACCCACTGGATTGTGATGCTTATGTTTTTGTTTCTTGGTCCGAAAGTCTTATGAGGAGACATACGGAAGATGAAAGGCAGCCTTACTCATTTGATGCTGGAGAAAGGGAAAGTGAAAGAAATCATTTTAAAATGCCATCTTATTAAATAAATTTAGTTTTGAACTCACTAATGAGACAACACTTTGAGAACAAATAAACAAATAAGGCTTGTTTCATGATACTGTGTTGTTTTTTTTTTTTAATTGAAGGTTTGTGGCCACCCCACGTCCAGAACGTGTATCCCTGCCATTTCGCCAACACAATGTACTCACTTCATGTCTGTGTCACATTTTTGTAATTCTCAAAATATTTCTTTTTTCCCTAGTGCTGTTGTACATGTAATAGACTACAGCATCGTGTAAACGTCATTTTTATATGCACTGTTACTGTTGTTACGTGCTGTCATGTCAGTTTTGACTCATAGTGACCCTGTATAGGGTTTCTGGGGCTTTAAATCTTCACATGAGCAGAAAGCCTCGTCTTTCTCCCATGGAGCAGCAGATGGGCCCAAACAGCAGACCTTATGGTTCTCAGTCCAATGCTTACCATATGGAGCCGCCCTTATGTTCACTGGGAGACCAATAGTTTTCTTTGACTCATGTTATTGCGATGTTGGCTTTTTTGCAGTGGTCTGGAGCAGAGGTATGCCTGTACTAGAATGTTGTTGTTGTTGTTGTTAACTGCTGTTGAATCCGTTCCGACTCATAGCAAGCCTATATAGGGTTTCCGCAGAGTGACTGGTGGGTTTGAAATGCTGCCCTTACGGTTCAAACAGACCTGGTGGTCCAGTGTTTCACCCTACAGCACCACCCCAAGACTCTTGTACTAGAATGTTGTTGAGTGCTGTTGAGTCTGTTTGGACTCATAACAACCCTGCATAGGGTTTCCAAGGAGCAGCTGGTGGGTTTGAACTGCCGACCTTGTGGTTTGCACTCCAGTGCTGATCCTACAGCGCCACACCATTAGACCTAGAATAGAGGGAATAAAAATAATAAGGAAATACCATGCACCACAAATTCAGTACTCTGGTAGTGTAGTGGTTATGAATTGGGCTGTGAATCGCAAGGTCAGCAGTTCGAAACTACCAGCTGTTCTGTGGGAGAAAGATGAGGCTTTCTGCTCCCGTAAAGATTTACAGCCTTGGAAACCCTGCACAGGGTCGCTATGAGTCGGAACCGACTCCACGGCACAGAACCATAGAAGTAGGGGGAAGGTTGGGTCTAAAGTTAGCGCACAGTGTGGCAGCTCCCGAGGGGAAGGCAATACACCCCCAGGGACCTTCTCTGACAATGAAGATGGCTACAAAAACCAAACCCATCCCCTTTGATTGCCATGTAATAGAGCAGAATTGCCGTATAGTGTCCAAACTGTATTCTTCACAGAACTAGAACATAACAAGGTCTTTCCGCTCTGGAGCAGCTGGTGAGTTCCAAGGGCTGGAGGTGTTTAATGTTTAGTCACTGGCCCACCAAGCTTCCTTTGAGATGGGAGCACTGGCTGGAGAGTCTGCTGGGCTCCAGGTAGAGGCTAGCTGTGGTCTAGCTGCTGATTCCATCAGGTAGTGAAAACACCTAACACTTCTTCCTTCCCCTGGCATCTGCTGACCTAGGTGAGCAGGGCCCTGAACAGGGCTGCACAAAAGATGCTCTGACGATGATGGGCAGGAGAGGCAGCCCAGATTAACACACTATGGTGGCTGCATGCCACGGAGTTGGTTCCAACTCACTGCAACTCTATATAGAGTTTCCAAGGCTATAAATCTTAAAGGAGCAGAAAACCTCATATTTATTCCACGGAGTGACTGCAAGATTCAAACTACTAACCTAGTTGTTGTTGTTGTTAAGTGCCGTAACGGCTGGCTGGTGTGTTTGAATCACCGACCTTGTGGCTCAAACTGACCTTGCAGTTCAATGCGTTATCCTGCAGCGCCACACCAAGACTCCGACTTTAGCAGCCCAGTAATCCACTAATCTAGTAATCCGTTCATCCAAAACTCTACCAGGGAGTCCTGGACCGAAAGGTGACTTTGAACAACAATGTCAGCAGTTCAAACTCACCAGCTGCTCCTTGGAAACCCTATACAGGCTCGTGATGAGTTTACCAACTTGATGGCACTTAACACCCAGGGCTCCTTGGTACATACAGTTGTTGTTGTTGTTAAATGCCGTCTAGTCCATCCTGACTAGTAGTGACCCTCTATAGGGTTTCAGAGGAGTGGCTGGTGAGCTTGAACCGCCGATGCTGCGGTTCAAACCACCTTGCAGTCCAGAGCATTAACCGTCAGCATCACACAAGGCCTCTAGTACAGACAGTTGTTGTTGTTAAGTACCGTCGAATCGATTCCGACTCATAGCGACCCTGTATAGGGTTTCCAAGGAGCAGCTGGTGAGCATCTATCTACATTTTCCATCTCTGGGGTTTATTGGGAAGGTGTTGTCCCTCTTTTAGTGCATGCTGCCATCTGGTGGGCGACGGTGTAACTGAAGCACCTGTCCTCAACCCAACCCCAGCACAACAGATCCTTTGGTACTTATATGTCGCGCTGATTGTATCAAAAGTCCTATTACCTCAAAAATTCGTTTTCATTTCATTCAAAATGTCTTCTGTTACTGAAAACATGGTTTCAACAAAACACATTTCAAAGCAGAAAATAATTTGGTCTTGAAAGGGTTAAGAGAAACAGCTAACCAGCACCCAAATCCATCTGTGTGTGTGTGTGTGTGTGTCCTGACCTTCCAAAAACTTTATTAAGAAAGCTTACATTTTCATGCATGTAATTTGGATGCATGGGAATAGTTTTACGGAGTAAATGTGAAGAGTCGCAGGTCTCCCGTAACAGCTAGGACGCATAGGCCATGGGATCACAAACCAGGCCTCCTCCTCCCAAAGCCAACCTTTTCGGTGTTGGCTGTGGGATGGCAAACGCCATCAAGGCGGCCTCTTTCTGTGCTCCCACCAACTGCGCAGCAGACACGTGCAGTTAGAATGGGGAATCCGCTCCCACACTCCAAGGGTCCCTCGATACTGCCAGCACGTTTATCTCGGAGGCTAGGGCCCCAGATAACCCTCACACCAGCGAGCACACTCCCCAAAGTCGCTCCATCCACACACCGTACCTCCCTCATCGCTCTGCCCCGCCGGCGGCCCAAACATCCCCATTGGTTGGAGGACCTGCGGGTTGAGTCTCCCATTGGTCGGACGCTGCAGCGTGCCGCACTGCCTTCTGGGAGCTGTAGTCACAGCGTCGGCGGCACAGCCGCCATTGTCCATCGGTTGGCGAGTTGGGTGGGCCCTTTGGCGAAGGTGGCTCTTGAGTTTAAGGTCGCCTTGTCTTCTGTCCCCGGTTCGTCCGTCCAGGATGGACGCCGAGGAGGAGGCGGCAGAGGTGGCGATGGCCGTGGGGTTGCCAGCGGCCCGGTTTAAGGTAATGATAATAACAACGTCGGCGTCGGGTCCCGGTCCAAGAGCCCACCGTGGATACTAGCACTTTAAACCCACACAGCGCGTCATTTGGAGGGCACGGTTGTTATCCCCCTGTACACAAGGGCGAACGGGCGCGGCGATTTATCAGGCCCAGGACGGGCGGAGTCGGGATTCGAACCCAGTCCCCCAGACCCTGAATCAGTACGTGCCTCAGATGGGGTGATACGGTCATTTCTGCGGCCACCCTGGAAAAGCTGACATCTCTTCCCAAACACACACCCAGTCAGTCACCCTCCTGTCCCCGAGACTGGGCAAAATGCCGCAGGGACCCAACGCCGAGATGGCAGGTAGTTCACCGGGAGGGGGCGCAGCAAACACCCAAGGAGGACCCCACCCGATCCCCACCCCGGGGGTGAGGGGCAGGCGCTGTTCAGTGCTGCCTGTTTGGTTTGTTGGTTTAGGAAGATTTGCATGCCTTTAGATTTGATGCACAAAGTGAGATTATGATAACCTAAGTGTGTGTTCTTTCAGATTTGCATGTTGGACCGCACCGGTTTGCCCTTGTGGGGGTGGGGAGGCGGGAGTATTCGTTACCTGTTGCTATGTAACCAGGCACTCACAGATTCTTGTTGTTAGGAGCAACCCCCGGTACAACAGAACAAAACACTGCCCGGTTCTATGCCGTCTTGGGAGCTAATTCTGTGTTTGAGCCCGGAGTTTCAGCCACTATGTCAGTGCTGTTGGGGTGGGGGTGGAGGGTCTCCTCTTTTTCACCCACCCTCTACTTTACCCAGCCTGTGGTCTTTCTCCTGAGAACATGTACAACGTACTTGAGACAAAGTCACCACCCTTGTGTCTAAGAAGTATTCTGGCTGTACTTCTATCAAGACACATTTGTTCCCTCGGCTGGCTGTCTACGGTCTGTTCAATATGCTTCCCCAGGCCTGCAATTCAAAGCATATGAGGCATGACTGAAAACCCTATGGCGTAAGTCAGGTACGCCTTAGTCCTCACACTGATATCTTTGCAGCAGATTTCCCCATTGTAATACCCACAGTTTATTGTTGTGAAGTGCCGTCGAGTCGGTTCCGACCCATAGCAACCCTGTATAGGGTTTCCAAGGAGCAGCTGGTGAGCTTGAACCGCCAACCTTGCAGTTCAAACGGCTTTGCAGTCTGGCGCATTAACCCACCGACAATATGGTGATACTGGTAGTTATGTGTCGTGGAGTCGGTTCCAACTCCTAGTGACCCTGTACAGGGTTTCCAAGGCTGTAAATCTTTATGGGAGCAGAAAGCCTCCTCTTTCTCCCGTGGAACAGCTGGTAGTTTTGAACTATTAGCTCACCGCCCAATTTGTAACCACCACGCTCTCAGAGCTCCTTCCACCTATGACGTAGACCGGCTAAAAAACTGAGATTTGTCCGAGCTGGAACTCAACAGGGCTACAGGGTCTTGCAAGTTTTCCTCCTCTGACGTGAGCAGCCACTTTTCTGTCACTCTTTTTAGTGCGTAACTATTTGCGTTTTCCTTCTCTGAGCCCGTTTCCACCTGAGGCAGGTTGTGGCTTTTACAGATTTTACAGTAAACGTTAATGATCTCACAGGTTCTGATGGTTAGGAATCCTCGAATGACTTGGCTGGTGACTCTGGCAGTGGCTTAGGGTCCAGCTGTCCCCTAGGACGGCTGTCATCACTTCCCAGATGGCTCACTCACGTGGCTGTTGGCAAGAGGCCTCAGTTCCTCCCCACGTGGGCTGCTAGTGCAACTGCTTTCCTGTCCTCACAACATGGCACGTGAATTAAGAGGGAGAACAAGGTGAAAGCAGCGGTCCTTTTAGTGACTGGCCTCTGGTATACTATGTTGTTGTTGTTAAGTGCCGTTGAGCTGGTTCTGAGCTTAGCGATCCTGGATAGGGTTTCCAAGGAGCGGTTGGTGAGCTTGAACCGCTGACCTTGCTGTTCAAACCTACTTTGCAGTCCGTTGCGTTAACTCACAGCGCCACACCAGGACTCCTCTGTCATTCCCAGAATATCTCAGTGTGGGAGGGGACTTCACCAGGGCATGAAAACCGGGAGGCAGGGATCGTTGGAGGCTGTCTGGAAGCAGGACACTGCAAAAGGCCAGGATTGGAGGTGGTGGTGATCCAATAGCCCCATCTGTGTTTTCTACAGGAATGGTGTGGGTTTCAGAAGAACCGCTTAGGTAGTTGTCATTGGTGGTAGGTACTTAGGGCTGAGTCAAGGTAGCAAGGAAAAGAGGAGGTGCTGACTGACGTCTAGGGTGGCCAGTCAACAGGGAGCGAGTTGCAGAGGAGAGAGGTCTGAGCTAGCCTTCCCCACCAGGCAGTCCAGGGAAAGACAAGGGCTGCTAGGGTCAGGGTGTGAGGCAGAACCACAAGGAGAGCCCAGACCATGAGGAGTGGGTTCCTAGGCTTCCAGGAAGGAGACAGGAGGCATGTGCGTAAGGCCGTCGAGCTGTCTCGGGACTGGACTGACCTGTGCTCAGTGGTGCCCTAGCCATCACTGGAACCAACACTGTGGGCCACAGTGGCCCGTGAGAGGAGGAGGTGCAGGGAGTGTGGATTGGTGAGTGGGAGGTGAGGATGCGTGAACGGGAGCAGAGACCTGTTCCCAGCCAACGCTTTGTGCAGGTTTCTTGCACAATTTTTGTGAGAGCCATGTTCCTACTATAATTTCTTTTCTTTACTCAAATGTTTCTTTTTTTTAGAAAAAAGTTTTAAAAATTGAACTATAACTCACAGAAAAGATTTCAAATCCTAATTGTAGACATACCACAAGTTAACACACACCTGGTGAGCATCAGTATCTCAAGAAAGTATGATTGGTTCCGCAAAGTCTGGGGACCCCTTCCTCCTCCCAGGCACCGGCTCCCTCCTTCCCAGAGCTAACGGCATTCAGTCTTCAAACACCATCGACTGCTTTGCCAGGTTTAAACTTTGCAAGTGTTGTACTAACTTCTTGTACCTGACTTCTTTCACTCACCTGTGGTTGGCGAGATTCATCCAAGGTTATTCTCCTTACTGCATTGTTCCGTCCTGTGACTAGACCACATCTTACTGATTCTTCTGTGGTAGAAGGTCATTTGGTTTCTCTGCAGTTGTTGGCTGTTATAAATACACCCAGTCCTCGCTTATCAATAGGGTTACGTTCCTGAGACAGGTCGTTATGTGAAAACTGATGTTATTTGAAAATGTTGTTATTGTTCATTGCTGTCAAGTCGGTTCCGACTCATAGCGACCCTAATTAGGGTTTTCAAGGAGTGGCTTGGTGGATTTGAACTGCCAACCTCTCCTCAGAAACCCTGTACAGGGTCACTGTGCTTCAGAACGGACTGAAGGACACTTAGCCCAACAATTACATCATCACCTAATTACATCATGGTCCGCCAGGACCTGTAACTGTGACATCACCGCCTGCATTCTCATCTCGCACCTGGACGCTCGCTGCTACCAGACTGCACGTCGGTTGGAGTTAATGTCCACCATCTGTTCTGTGTGGACACTGTATAAACATCTAATTATATACAGGCAGCCCTGCACAATTCATCATTGACGTCTCGTAAAGCCTATTTTATTAAAAGCTATGGCAGCCCACTTGGTAGAGGAGTCCGGCCTTTCTGGATGTGTGTCTGCGCCAAGAAGGGGCTTCCCTGGCGGCAGAGTTGGGACTGCGCAAGTCCAGACGTAGGGTGTGGTTCGCAGAAGGTACGGAGACGGCTCATCTGGTGGCGTGGATTGCTGTCCACAATGGAGGGCTGCTTACCTCCCCACTGACTGCTGACGTCACCGCGCTCGTCCTCGGTGCTGAGGACGTAGAACATCATTCCGGATTCCAGAGTCTTACCTCCCCACTGACTGCTGACGTCACCGCGCTCGTCTTCAGTGCTGAGGACGCAGACCATCATTTCGGATTCCGGAGTCTTACCTCCCCAGTGACTGCTGACGTCACCGCGCTCGTCCTCTGTGCTGAGGACGCAGAGCATCCTTCCGGATTCCGGATTCCTGAGTCTCACCTCCCCAGTGACTGCTGACGTCACCGCGCTCGTCTTCGGTACTGAGGACGCAGAGCACCCTTCCGGATTCCGGATTCCGGAGTCTTACCTCCCCAGTGACTGCTGACGTCACCGCGCTCGTCCTCTGTGCTGAGGACGTAGAGTACCATTCCGGACTCTGGAGACTTGTTAACTGAAACACGCAGAGCAACAGCAAAGATCAGAATCCCAGCATGAATCGCAGCCTGTGAAGTTTTTGTTTTGTTTGTAACAGCTTTTGTTGTTGTTGTTAGTGCCATGGAGTCAGTCAGTTCACCGTGTGTGCAACAAATGAAACCCTACCCAGCCCCGCCCCTTCGTCTCTGGCATCGCAGTGCTTGAACCCACGTGGCAGCCGCTCTGGCAGCCCGTCTTGTTGGGGGTCTTCCTCTCTTCCGTAGATCCTCTCCTTTAAGCATGATATCCCTCTCCAGAGACAGGTCCTTCCTAACAACATGTCCAAAGTATATAAGACCAAGTCGCCATCCTCACTTCTATGGAACGTTCTGGCTGTACTTCTTCCAAGACAAATTTGTTCATTCCGTGGTATATTCAGTATCCTTCGCTAACAGCATCATTTCTTCTTTGGTTTTCCTTATTCACAGCCCAGTTTTTGCATGCAAATGAGGTCATTTTCAGTGCCATGTCTTGGGTCAGATGCCTTACTGCTTAAAGTGACATCTCTAACACTTTAAAGAGATCTTTTGCAGCACATTTCCCCAATGCAGTACCTCACTTGGTTTCTTGATTGCTGTATCCAAATAAAAATGAACTCCTTGACAACTTTAATGTTTTCCCCATTTATCATAATGCTGCTTATTGATCCAGTGGTGAGGGTTTTTGTTTTCTGAAGTCTTGAGTTTCTTTCAATAAGTGCTTCATATTCAGTAAGGAAGATAGCATCATCTGTGTAGTGCACATAATGAGGGAATCTTCTTCCAATCCTGATACCATGCTGTTCTTCAGAGAGTCTCGTTTCTCAGGTTTTTTGCTCAGAATACAGATTGAGTAAGTATGGCGAAAAGATACAGCCCTGACTGACACCTTTCCTGAGTTTAAACCAAGCAGTATCCCCTTGTTCTGCATGAATACATTTAAGTGTAGTAGAAACACAGATAAACATCTTCCTGGTATTCTCTGCTTTCAGCCAAGATCTAGCTGGTATCAGCAAAGATATCCCTTATTCCATGTCCTCATCTGAATCCTGTTTGAATTTCTAGCAGTTCCCTGTTGATGTATTGCTGCAACTGGTTTTGAATTCTCTTTAGCAAAATTTTACTTGTGTGATATTAATGATATTGTTCAATAATTTCAACATTCTCCTGGGTCACCTTTCTTTGGAATGGCCACAAATATGGATGCCTTTCAGTTGACTGGCCCCGTGACTAGCTTCCAAATTTCTTGACGTAGATGAGTGAGCACGTCCAGCTTTGTGTCTGATTGTTGAGACAAACAAACAGCTTAATGAGGTATAATTTACATACAGTTCACCCATTTAAAGCATGCAATTTTTCATATGTTCACAGTTTTGCACCCATCTCTACAATCAATTTGAGAACATCACCTCAAAAAGAAATTCGGTCCCTATTAGCTATCACCCTTTCCCACCCCCAGTCTAATCTACCCTCCCCCAGCCCAAGTAACCACACTAATCTTCAGTTTCTGTGGATGTGCCTGCGATGGACATTTTATAAAAACGAGGTCATATAATATGTGGTGCTTTGTCTGAATTATCTTACTGTACCTAATGAATTCCGATTGCAGCCTTGTTGTTTTTGTGCTATCTACTTCATTCCATTTTATGGCAGATTAATATCCCAGGGTTTAAATGTGCCACATTTGAGTTCATTGCCTGACGGACATTTTTTCCTTCTTTGACTAGTACTTTTCAGAACGTTCATGTACAAGTTTTATGGGAGTTCCCCTCCGCCCCATAGACACGTTTCTTATGTAGAATTATGTTCTTATCTCTTTTAGATGCATACATTGGGCTGAATGGTAACTATGTTTAACCTTTAGAGGAATTGTAATTGTTTTTGGAAATAACCACATGACTTTAGATTCCCACAGCCACGTATAAAGGTTTCAATCTATCTGCATCCTTGCCAACACTTGTAATTATGTGTCTTGGTTTTCAGTCTTCGTGGCCAATGTGGTGTTTGTTTCCCTAATGGCCAGTGATGTTGGGCATCTTTACATGTGCTTATTGAGTGTTTGAGATCGTATTTGGAGAAATGTCTATTTAAGTCCTTGGCCCATTTTTCAACTTGACTTTTTATCTGTGTATTATTCAGTTATAAGAGTTCTTAATATATTCTAGATACTAGTCCCTTATCAAGTAAGTGATTTGAAAACAGTTTTACCTGGGTTGTCTTTTAAATTTCTTGATAGTACCTTTTAAAGCACAAAAGTTTTTAATTTTGATGAATTATAAATCACTTGCTTTTTGTTACTATTGCTAGAATTTTATGTCATATTTTTAAAAATCATTGGTGACATGAAGGATTTTCTTCTAAGAGCATTATAGTTTTAGCAGTTACTTGTAGATTTTTTATCCATTTGAGTTAGTGTGTATATGGTGTGAGGCCAGAGTCCAGCTGTATTCTTTTACATGTGGCTATCTGGGAGTCAGAATGGCCAAGCTTCGTCTCTCATACTTCAGACATATTGTCAGGAGTGACCATTCGCTGGAGAAGGAGATCATGTTTTGTAAGGTGGAGGGTCAGAGAAAAAGAGGAAGACCCCCAGCGAGATGGATTGGCCAAATGGCAGCATCAATGGGCTCAAGCATGGCAACAATGATGAGGTTGGCCCATGACCGGGCAGTGTTTCGTTCTGCTGTGCACAGGGGCACTATGGGTTGGTACCGACTCGAAGGCCCCTAACAACAACAAGGTAGTCATCTAACATGCACTAGCTCCCGTCCAGCCCAGGAGGGGAAGACTCCTCACAGACGAAGGAGGAGGCTGGGAAGCAGAATTAGGTATCTCCTCAGTGCCTCTTGGGGAGAAAGTGGCAAAGCCAAGGCTCTGATCCAAGAAGATCTAGCTTTCAGCCATGGCCACATCCATGGATTTTGTGTATTAGACTTGTTTTAGATAAATTACATCAGCTTATAAAAATCAAGAGCTTTCCCACGAGGACGTGACCTGTTTTTCAGCTTCTATCCAAAGATCAGCAATTTCAGTCACATGGGCCTTCTTTGTCCAGTGAATTCTGAGGCCCACTCTCCTTTAGACACAAGCTCTCATCCCCTCCAGTTCTACTGAGCAGGTGGGCATGTGGGCCTTACACTGCCCCACTTCAGTCACTGAGCCCTGAAAAGCATGTGCGTTTCTGACTTGGACTATACCCTTTTCAGGGAGGACGGTGAGCCTTGTTCTGTATCTGAGAGTTCGTGGGTGTTTCATTTAGCTGTTGCTACATAACAGACGACCCCAAAACTTAGTGCCACCTTTTAGTTTACAAACCTGCAGGCCAGGAACCTACAGGCAGAGTTGGATACTCCTGTCTACCTGTGACCACCTGTGGGACAGCTATCTATGAGTCAGCTTTGTCGATCTTGCCCCGACACTCCCCTGTGTCCTGACATAAAGCCCACTCGGGCCAGCAGAAGCCCAGTGGGCACCCATTCGACAGATCCTGGACTCCTGCAGGACAAGTGTCTGCCTGTCATCTCTCTCCCCTCTCCTCCTCCTCCTGAGAACACTAATTAGAAATGGCCCAGCTGATGAGCTCTTGCGTGGCCTTTCAGGAGCCGGTGACCTTTCGGGACGTAGCTGTGGACTTCACCCGAGAGGAGTGGAGGCAGCTGGACCCTGCCCAGAGGACCCTGTACCGAGACGTGATGCTGGAGACTTTTGGACACCTGGTCGATGTAGGTAAGGCCCAAGTCCCAACCCCCCAACTCCAGCAGTGACGGATTCATCGTGGGTTGTAAGTTGTGGGTGTGTTGGGGTGAGGGTGCCTTGTCCGGGACGCAGGAGTGTCGCCTTCTTTTCCCTGTGGGCCACGTATGGAGAGGAGTGCCCACCTTCTTCTGCCTTCACCTTGTCACACTGCCACGTCTTCAGCCTCCCTGGTCCTAGGAGGCCTAGCAGTCACGGGTCTGGGCTGGCTCGTTGTTTCCAAAGCAGAGCCCCATGTCCTGTGCTTCTCCCCCCCACCTCCCCACCCCGTGTCTAGGGCCTGAGCTCCCCAAACCCGACGTCATCTCCCAGCTGGAGCAAGGGGCTGAGCTGTGGGCGATGGAGAGAGGACTTACCCAAGACCGTTGTCCAGGTGAGACCTTCCAGGAAGGAACCCCTTCAGGAAGCTGTCCAGAGGGTTACTGGAGGTGCTTCTTGGGAAGTGTGGCGTGTTGTGTGTGTGTGTGTGTGTGGTGGGGGGGTGACCAGACCACCTTAAGCCCATTGATTGGTTAGCTGGGTCACACAGCTCACATATAGTCCTACTCACAGCGGAAGGACACAAAGCAGGGTCTGCAGACGGGAAGGTGCATGGGGGGATGTTCAGGAACAAGAGGCAGGTTTTCTGAAGTTGTCCCTGAGGTGAGCCACACTGGGCACCCTTCACACTGGGCAGCACGTGGGAAGTGTCGATCCCCAGTGAAGCTCAAGAGACTGAACACTCTGGGGACTGGTCCTGTGGGCACCCTCTGCTGGCACGTGCCAAATTTCCAGGATCCCTAACGGAAAGCTGCTAACCTCAGGGTCAGCTGTTCTGCGGGAGAAAGAGGAGGCATTTTGCTCCTGTAAAGATTTACAGCCTCGGAAACCCTGTACAGGGTCACTATGAGTCGGAACTGACTCCATGGCACATAACAACAACAACAACCTGAGGGAAAGCAGGTATTCAGTGCCAACCACGCTGTTTGCATCAGCACAGGGAGCAACTCTCATCAGTTCCGAGAATCGAGGTAGCTGGGGCCCCCCAAATCCTAGTGTCCAGATCCCAACCAAGGGTGAGCCTGACCAGTGGCCTTTCCAAGGATGACAGTGTCCAGCCACCCTGTGACTCCAGGGCCGTGTCCTCACCCTCTGCTGGGCGTGCTTCCCATGATGTCATGGCTCCTCCCCTGTCTCTCCTGCTCTGCTGGGAGTGCTCCTCCACATGTTATGACTCCTCACCGCTCTCTCCTGCCTCTGAGCTCAGAGGGCACTTTATCCCCTGTGGCTAATGCTTTTGTTTCTTGTCCACGTTCTGGAAGAAGGGGGATGGATGTGGTCATGGCACATGACCTACTGCTCGGGCTTCTATCTGAATGCCTCTGAGCTGACGCACATACAGATCATTTATAGCTTGGTTGTTGTTGTTGTTGTTGTTAAGTGCCGTGGAGTCTGTGCTGACTCCTAGCGATGCTGGGTAGGGTTTTTCAAGGAGCAGCTGATGGATATGAACCACCAGTCTTTTGATCAGCAGTCCAGTGCATATCCTTCAGTACCACAAACTGAGGATACTTTTCCAGTCCCTGGTCCACAGCAGGTGCTCAGTAAATATTTGTTGGGTAGTGAAACTGTGTTTTAGGCAAGGGTACCTAGTTCCCACAGAAGAGCGGGCCCAAGGACTTCACTTGGTTCTGGACAGTTAAGTAGGACCCTTGATCGGTCCTATAGGCTGAGGTGTTGGGAACCTGGTTTCGTTTCCTTGTTTTTTGCTTTTTTGTTTTCTTCCCTCAACCTCTCAGAGCTTTCTGGTTTGTTTCCAGCCTGGGAGACAGGAGCTGAAAACCAAGTGTCAGACAAGGACCCGAGCCTTCCTGAAGAGAAGTCACCTAGTGTCCTGGAAAAGAGAAGACTGCCGAGGGGTGCGTTCTGGCTTGACACACTGGGGGAGAAATGGACCCGTGAGGGTCTCCAAAAGGCCCAGGATGATCTCAGAGCAGCGCCTACTCAGGACAGAGTCCGGGAAAGTCTTGGCCTTGGGCGGGGGAGCTGTACCCTCAGTTCTGGCCTTAATGCGTTCGAGGAGATTCCTCAGGGAAAAGAGTTCTGTCCTCAGGACTCCCCTGTTAACAGCTTGGAGCAGACCTCAAGCTTAATTAGCTCCTCTGGGAGACAGCACTTTGAAAATGAGGACTGCAGTGAAGTCTTTAGCCAGAGTGTTGAAGTTATGCAGCTTGGAAAAATTCAGGTGCAGGATAAACCTTACAAATGCACGGACTGCGGTAAGTCTTTCAACCATAACGCTCACCTCACGGTACACAAGAGAATCCATACAGGAGAGAGACCGTACATGTGCAAAGAGTGTGGAAAAGCCTTCAGCCAGAACTCCTCTCTAGTTCAGCACGAGCGAATCCACACAGGAGACAAGCCCTATAAATGTGCCGAGTGTGGGAAGTCTTTCTGCCACAGCACACACCTCACCGTGCACCGGCGGATTCACACTGGAGAAAAGCCGTACGAGTGTCAGTACTGCGGAAGGGCCTTCAACCAGAACTCGTCCCTCGGCCGCCACAAGAGAACACACACTGGTGAGAAGCCATACACGTGCAGTGTGTGTGGGAAATCCTTCTCGCGGACCACTTGCCTATTCCTGCATCTGAGAACTCACACAGAGGAGAGGCCCTATGAGTGCAATCACTGTGGGAAAGGCTTTCGACACAGCTCTTCCCTGGCCCAACACCAGAGGAAGCACGTTGGCGAGAAGCCCTATGAATGCCGGCAGCGGCTGATCTTTGAGCAGACCGCAGCCCTGGCAAAGCAGGAATGGTCAGACGCCCCTCCCAACCAAGACACACGGGACGACAGACCTTTTAAATGTAGCCAGTGTGGGAAATGTTTCATTCAGAGCTCCCACCTCATCAGGCATCAGATCATTCACACCAGAGACGAGCCCCGAGGACGGAAGCGGCGTGAACCAACCAGTAACAAGAGCCCATACCTCCTCCGACACCAGTACCCGCTCTCGGGAGAGAGCCCAGGGGCTGGTGCCAAGGCAGGACAGCCTGCCGGCCGGGCCCTTGGCATGTTCGACATCCATGAAATCATGAAGGAGAAGAAGCCTGTGCATGTCATCGGGGGGGAAGAGACTCCGGTGGGTGCTTCCATGCTGTTTGACATCAGAGAGTCCACGTAGGAGGGGAACCACACAGGATGAATTTTGAACCACAAATGCAAAACTGTGGTAAGTCCCCATGAAGTGTTTGTAAGAAGAGGAAATGGTGGAAGGAAACTTTGGGTTCACACACACATCAGGTCAGCGGTCCATGAATCAAAAACCAAACTCTTTACTGCGATGTCAGTTCTGATTCATGGCAACCTTGTGAGTTACAAAGTCCAGCTTTGATCTATAGGCTTTCGGGGCTGTGGTCTCCACGGAGGCAGATCATCAAGCCTGTTCCTCACAGCACCACTGAGCAGGTTCAAACTACCCAGTTTCGGTTCGTAGTGGAGCACGATTTGTACCACCCATGGGTCTTTATCAAACTCAGTGCCCCCTTTTAACAACAAATATTCTGTAGTGTTTGTTCCCTTTCTTATCCCAAATGAGCTCACAGGTTAATGTAATCTACCCACAAGCATAATATCAGAAATTTAGGAGAAGTAAAGTGAAAATAATCTACAACAATGTGTATGGAATCTCAACATGTAAATGTGTGTGCCCAATTACATCAGAGGTCTGGGCTTAATTCTGGTAATGGGGTGTGGTGTTAGCCACAGAGCTACCACGAGGGGCCTTAATGTAGGTGGTGTAGTTTTCCAAAACAGTAACTAATATTTTGAACAAAATGCTGTTGCCTTTCTGGAAAATGATTGTATTTCTGGAAAATTCTGTATAAATCTAAGCATGCAAGAATTAATTGGTGTTTGTATATGCGCAGGTAAGTTCTCAGCTCAGACATTACAAAAGGTGGTTTTACACACATTATCCACTGGCAGGGAGGCATGCTTGACTCATCCAAAATGTCAGCCACACAAACACCCAATCCTGTGACACAGAAGCCCCCGCCCCCCAGGAAAGCCACTGTTGATTCCTGTTGAAATTCCTGTTGAGAACCACTGCTTTGAACATCCAGTGTTGCTATATGCCAGAAGTTCTCAACTAGGCGTTGTTTGTCCCCACAGGGGACATTTTGTAACATCTGGAGGTATTGTCATGATCAAGGAAGGGGTGTTGTTCCATCTAGTGGGTAGAGACCCTGTGTGCTGCTAAAGATCCTTCAATGTCCAGGTCAACCCCACAACAAAGAAGTAGCCAGCTCTCAATGGTCATAGTGCCAGCAAATATCACTAGTGCCAACGTGGAGAAATCCAGGTAGGAACCAAGCTAGCAGTTTAGCAGACGTTTGCTCAGCTATGAATTGTTTGAGCAGGGCCACACTAAAATCCTGTCATTTTATTGAATGACATCATTAACCATGACTTATTATTTAGTGATTGATTCACTATATTACAACATCACAAATGATGTGAAAAAAGGAAGAGAATCCAACTAGTCTTCTTATCACTGCAACGTGGACAAGTTTTAACATGGATAATGTCTTTTTCCAGGAACCCCACCCAACTTCCTGCCCTACCTTGGTTTTCACATTGAGCCTAGACATCATATTATTTCATCTATATTTCAATACATGCCTCTAGAAGGCAAGGACTCTTAAAAAGTGTATAATCATATTGGTCCAAGAGGACAAGACTGGCTTTAAATCATAGTAAGATGCTGTGTGCCTCTTTTGCTGTGTGGATGTCGGCACTGATTGTATAAAAACCATGGTGGTGGTGGTGGTGGCGATGTGCCGTGGAGTCGGTTCCAACTCATATTGACCCTGTAATAGGGTTTCCGAAGCTATAAATCTTTACGGGAGCAGAAAGCCTCGTCTTTCTCCCGCGGAACAGCTGATAGTTTCGAACTGCTGACTTTGAGGTTCGCAGCCCAATTCGTGACCACTGCGCTACCAGAGCTCCCTATAAAAGCCATCAGGGGGCCTGAGCACGAATCAAGGTAGAGGTACTCATGATCCGGGTTCTAAATCTTCACTTCCGAGCATTTGCAGTAAAGTCAAACAAAACAAAAAATGCTAGTTCCATGGAAGAATCTATAATAAAATAAGAAAGATTTTAAATATTACTGAATCTCAAAAAGAAAAAGCATCCACATTCCTATTGTCATATCTAAACAGAAGGAACCGTAGTTAGGAATTCATCTAGTGTTCCAGATATTCCTGGTTGCCTCATTAATTTATAAAATTTTTTTTTTTTCACTTGCCTTGTTCTAATCATGGTCTAAGAATCCTGGTGTGGATCTGTAGGATAAGCACTGGACTGCTAACCACAAAATCTACAACACAAACCCACCAGCCTGCTCCTCAGAAACCGTATATATACAGGGTCACTGTGAGTTGGAACCAACTCAATGCCAGAAGCAATCACGGTCTGACAGACAAGCCTTTAAGTTTAGAGCTTGCCACCCTTTCTTTTTCAGCCTGTTGCTTGTTGAGGGGGGGTGGGACTAAGCTAAGTTCTGTGCCAGTGGGCTGCTCTGAACCTTGTGAGTCTCACTGACCCCGCATGAGGTCTCTGCTGAAGGACCACTGGAAAACTCTTCTCTCAGTCGTCCATGCCAGGAGAAGCTACACTTCTGAGAGAACGGTTCATTTTTCTCAAGAGGAGGACATTTTTATAAAAATTGTATTTTGTTGTTGTTGAGAATATGCATAGCAAAATATACATCAGTTCAAAATTTTCTACATGTACGGTTGAGTGCCATGGATAGCATTCTTTGAGGTGTGCACCCATCCTCTCCTCGCTTTTCTGACTTGTCTCTCCCCCATCAACATACATTCACTCCTGTTAAGGACTTCCCGTGTGGTGCTGTGGGCTAATGCGTCAGACTACAAAGCCGTTTGAACTGTAAGGTCGGTGGTTCAAGCTCTCCAGCTGCTCCTTGGAAACCCTACACAGGGTCGCTATGGGTCGGAACCGACTCTATGGCACTGAACAACAAAGGTTCCTGTATAATCTTTCCCATTGCTGTTGTTAGTTTGATCCCATATAGGTAGTTTGTGAAAGATCATAAGGAAAACAGGACATTTTAATGCCCACATTTCTTTTTAAAAAAGCTTTTATTGTGAATTGAGTGATGGTTTACATGGGAGAACATTGGGTTTGCACTCAGCCAATCATATTTTGTTTCATTGCAGTATTTACAATCCCTTCCATGCATCACTGGTTAACAGTATTTGCTTCTATTCCCGACTGCCCACATCTTGAAGCCTTGGCTTGACCATCCGATTGCTTTCTTCCAGTTTGTCTCTTGAGGAAAGGCAAGGTTTCCGACCTTTATCTGGAATGTTCTTAACACTGTGCATTGTGTTGTGGTTGCTGGTGTCTCATGTTGTTGTTGTTAGGTGCCATTGACTCGGTGTGACTCAGAGTGACCCTGTGCACAACAAAATGAAACCCTGCCCGCTTCTGCTCCAACCTCACAATCTGCTACGTTTGAATCCATTACTGCTGCCACTATGCCAGTCTATTCCATTGGGGGTCTTCCTCTTTTTCTCTGACCCTCCACTTTACATACATGATATCCTTCTCCAGTGACTGGTCTTTCCTGATAACATGTCTGAAACATGAGAGAGGAAGTCTAGCCCTCCTTGCCTTCTAAAGAGCAGTCTGTGTCTACTTCTTGCAACACAGATTGGTTTGTTCTTTGGACGGTCCAGAGTACTTTTAGTGTTCTCCAATACCATGACTCAGATGCATCAACTTTTCTACAGTCTTCCTTATTCACTGTCCAACTTTCACACACATATAAGCCTACTGAAAATACTACAGCTAAGGTCAAGTGCACCTTAGTCCTCAAAGTGACATCTTTCCTCTTGACCATTTAAAAGGAGTCTTGTGCAGCACATCTGCCTAATGAAATAACGTCTTTTGATTTCTTGACTGCCGCTTCCATGAGTGGTGATTAAGTGAAATGAAGTCTTTGACAACTTTAATCTTTTCTCCATTTATCTGGATGTTATTTATTGGTCCAGTGGTGAGGATTTTTGTTTTCTTTACATTGAGGTGCAACCCATACTGAAGGCTGTGGTCTTTGATCTTCATCAGTATTTTAGGGCCTCTTCACTTTCAGCAAGCGAGCTTGTATCATCTGGATGTCTCAGGTTGTGAATGAGTCTTCCTCCAATCCTGATGCTACATTTTCTTCATATAGTCCAGCTTCTCAGATGATTTTTTTAGTATTCAGATGGAATAAGTATAGTGAAAGAATTCAAACCTGGCATGTACCTTTCTTAATTTTGAACCATTTGCTGTTCCCTTGTACTGTTTGAACAACTGCCTCATGGTCTATGTATAAGTTCCTCATGAGCACATTTAAGTGTTCCAGAATACTCACTATGTAATTTTGTCCATAGCTTGTCATGATCCACACAATCGAAAGCCTTTGTATAGTCAGTAGAGCACAGTTAAACATCTTTCAGGTATTCTCTGCTTTCAGCCAAGCTCCATCTGACATCAACAGTGATATCCCTCATCCTCTTCTGAATCTGGCTTGAACATCTGGAAATTCTCTGTCAGTGTATGGTTGCAGCCATTTTTGAGTGATCGTTAGCAAAATTTTGCTTGCTTG
>NW_006409003.1:314449-315271 GCF_000296735.1 Chrysochloris asiatica | reverse complement strand
TTCTTGAGCTGCCCTTTGACATTTTCTGTTCAGCTCTTTTACCTTCTCATTTCTTCCATTTGCTTTAGCAAGTCTATACTTAAAAGCAAGTTTCAGTGTCTCTTCTGACATCCATTTTGGTCTTTTCCTTCTTTCTTGTCTTCTTGATGACCTTTTGCTTTCTTCCTGTAGGATGTTCTTGATGTCATACAGGTCTCTGGTCTTTAGTGTCTAATGCATTAAATCTGTTCTTCAGATTACCTCAATTCAGATGGGATGTATTCTAGTCACATTTTGGCACTTGTGGACTTGTTTTAATTTTCTTCAGCTTCAGCCTAATTTGCATATGAGTAATTGATGGTCTTTTCCACAGTCTGCCCCTGGCCTTGTTTTGGCGGTTGATACAGAGCTTTCCCATCAGCCCTTTCCACAGATGTAGTCGATTCGATTTCTGTGAACTCCATCTGGTGAGGTCCATGTATATAAGTTGTGTTTTGTGTTGTTTAAAAAAGATATTTGTGATGAAAAAGTCATTGGTCTAGCAAAATTCTACCATGCCAACTCCAGCATCATTTCTATCCCTAAGGCCATATTTTCCAACTACTGATCCTTCCTTTTTGTTTCCAGCCTTTGCATTCCTATCATTAGTAATTATCAGTACATCTTGATTGAATGTTTGATTGATCTCAGAGAAAATTAGTAGAATTCTTCAATTTCGTCATCACTGGCTTTAATGGTTGGTGTGTAATTTTGATTAATAGTTGTATTAACTGGTCTTCCTTGTAGGCATATGGATATTATCCTATCACAGACAGCACTGTGCTTCAAGACAAATCTTAATAT